>NC_048299.1:170664860-170820234 GCF_013100865.1 Trachemys scripta elegans
AACCCCCCCATTCCCTGACAGCCCCCCCCGGGACCTCTGCTCCATCCACCCCCCCCCGCTCCCTATCCCCTGACCGCCTACAGACCCTCGCCACCCCATCCAACCCCTCCTCTCATTCCTGATGGTCCCCCCGGGACCCCTGCCCCATGCAACCACCCCTTATCCCTGTCCCCTATCCACACCCCAGCCCCCTGACGACCACCCCGAACTCCCCTGCCCTCTACCCATCCCCCGTTGCTCCCTGCCCCCTTACTGTGCTGCCTGGAGCACCGGTGGCTGGCAGCGCTACAGCCGCGCCGCTCAGCTGGAGCCAGGCCACACCGCCGCCGCCACCACACAGCTCAGATCACCGGGTCGGGCCGGGCTCTGCAGCTGTGCTGCCCCAGGAGCTCACAGCCCTGCTGCCCAGAGCATTATGCCGCCGGCAGAGCGAACGAGCTGAGGCTGCAGGGCAGGGGGGATAGTAGAGGAGGGGTCGGGGGAAAGCCTCCCGGGCCAGGAGCTTGGGGGCCGGGCAGGACTGTCCTGCGGGCCGGATGTGGCCCGTGGGCTGTAGTTTGCCCACCTCTGTCCTAGGTGCTACCACAATACAAACAATAGATAACCATAATAAGTATATGTTTCCCACATTTCTTTATGTGGATTTACAGTCATTTTAAATTTAAAGGGATCAATAGGGGACTCCTCCCAAAAGGCAAATTCATGAAAGCCAACATTATATTATTAGTGGCAGGATACCAAACATAGGAATCAGCCAGTGATCCATTCAGACAATCCCTAGCAAAAGCCTAGATACACAAATGTAATCAAAAAGATCAAGGTCTAGCCAAAAAATGTGGTATCTGATACTGACAGTCTGTGTTGTTTTGATTATAGAGCTACTCCTGACCATATTTTGGCATTTTTCACATTGTTGCAAGCAGACTGAAAAAATCCTCTTGCGGAGCTGCTATTTGCAGTCAAATCACTAGAAATCATTGCATCTGACCGTCATCTTGTGGTTTCATGGAATGACAATCCCTAGGAAGTGGGTTTCAGTTAAGTGGAGACATCCTGGCTTATTCACACAGAATTCAACCACATTGTTGCAATGCTGCACCGAGGGAATCAATATGTGATTGATTACCCAGCATTGCCCTGAATGGATGTAATCATTTGCTTCTTAAACTACCACCGGATGCTTTGGCAAATAGAAAAAGCATGCACTAATGCCAAATCTGTAATTACTATACTAACAGCGATGACATGTCTGCCTGTTCTGCAAGATCCCATTTGGTTGCTTCTGTTGTTGGCTACAAACCATTCAGTACGTTAGATAATAGAAGCCTCATTCCTGCATCTCTCTCAGCAGGATAAGCTTTAACCTAGGCTTTGAGCAGGTTTTAATGAGAGAATCTTATATTAAGAAACAAAGGGGAAAAAATACACACAGAACATACACTCACTTTGTGTACATTGCAGAAAAAGAATGATATGCACATGCTAAATGAGGCTAATATAAACCCAGTGGGCTCAGAGTGGCTGGACCTCTGCACATGCATGAAGCTCTTTGCAGGATTGAGATCAAAGTTTGTGTCTGATGAATGAAGGGTTGATGCAAACTCTTGCTCAATTAGTAATTGAAGATCACACCATATGACCCTCTAACGGTAATTGTTTCTAGATTTGCAATAAGGTATTGGATTTGACCACTCAGTGTTATTCTATCCTAGATAGGTTCTTGTATCACCGCAGTATCCGAGTACCTTCTCAAAGTACAATAGGTAGAGCTGGGTTTTTCCCATCCTGCAAAACTTTCTGAGATTTTAAAAGTTTTCCTCTTCTATTTACCTGACCTCAACCCAGGAACTTGACCCTGGGTCTCCCAAATGACTGCCCAGACTCTCCGGTGGTTAGTTTTCCTTTGGGGAGGCTTTCAGTTGAGTGCCTAGACTACTAGGTTATTAGCTACTCTGGGGTGGGTTGATCTCTCTCGCTTTCTCTCTTTGTTTTTGACAATAAATTCCAGCCTGGCCCTGAGCAATCTATCCAATGAAAGTTTAGATGGACGTGGTAAGTTCCCAAAAAAGTTTTGGCTTCAATCAATCAGCATATTCTGACAAAAAACATTGTGTGAAAAAATTGCTTACCAGCTCTAGCAATAAGTGATGTGACTAACTTTTTTCACTTGTGGTTTGTTCTCTCTTTCATCATCTCCCAATAGAAAGAATAGTGTGTTTTGTTAGGGTATTTGCTTGTTTTGCTTTTTGTTTGTTTATTTTTAAAAATATATTAATGATCTCCATACAGGACATCCACAAACATGGAAACATACTTTTTTTTGGTAGGAAAGATACAGTTTTATTAGTTGAGAATTAATAGAACTCATTAATTTATCAAATTTAATTCATTACACTACATTACATTCCTTGGATGGGTACTTGTTTGAGCATACATACACACACATACAAAATGAATTAGGTTAGCTAAGACATTCATTCTTACATAGGAGAAGAGGAAGTGACCTGTGGCAGCCTGTGCCATATGTGCGTCATTTAACATTACTTCTCTATTTTCTTAAGGTATTTCCTTGCCTGCTTTATTTTGTAAAAGAAACATATTTTAAAAATGACCAAGCTATCTTTTTTGAAAGATTTTTTTCTTTTTGTGCAGCAGCTGCCTGCCATGTTACTTTTTTTCCTTGCCTTTGGGGTATGTGCCAAAGATTTAGTGTGGGGAGTCATCTGATTGGTATTTGAATGCTGGATGATGGAACTGGGTGTGGTTACATTCATCAACACCAGGTGAGTTATAGTAACAGATTCCAATTCACTTGGAGTAATTAATTCAATAAGAAGTCAATTATAATGGGGGGAGGACAAAAACAATCCCCCAAATCCTCCAGAAATTGATGGCAATTGCTTAATGAAATGGAAACTAAAAACATATTTAAAAATACCACCATGGTATGTCCTAAAAGGCTTACAAGATTCTCTTTGTTTAATTTATGTGCAGTAGTGCTGCCTGCTGTTCTATTTTTACATTATTAACTTGCTTGAACTGAGTTTTTGGACACGTTGTAACTTAGAATATTTCCAAAAGTTTTGTTATTTTTTTGTGCTTAACTTACATTGGACAAACTATTTTTCCTTAATAAAAAATAAATTATGGGTGTGAAGAACAATTTAATCTTATTAAAATGCCACCAAAATCTTATTAAATGCAGTGAAATGCAAAATGCTATTCTGCAACTCACTATAGGCTATAAATAATAATCAGTGGTCCTATTTTCAAAAGTGACTAGTGCTTTTGAGTGCCCACCTTGAAGGGGTCCTGATTTTCTTAACCTGTGTGAACACTCAGGCATCCATAAACATAAATCACTTTTGAGAATGTGGCTCAAAGCTGATTTTCTGTTCTACTGCATCTAGTATATGTGACCCACTGTTTCAAATATTTAAGTATATTAATTATTTCTCAGACTGGAAATTTCACTAGTAGAAAGTTGCTATGCAGTCATGTGATGTGAGACTGCTAGGCTGAGGTAGCCACACACAACACAGTATCTGTGGCTTTTACCTCACCTTCAGTACTTCAAGGTGGGTGGCAGCTTTCACTCTGAATAGCTTGCTGTTTGTTGTGTTATGTTAGTTTCTCACTATTATGCAAAAGGTCTTCCCAACTCATACCTGTTGCACTTCTGTGTGAGCTTTCACTGACGTCTGTGGGAGGCGAATTTGCCTAAGGAGGCATCTTGCAGGATTGGGCCCTAGCTTTAGTGCTTAAATGTTACATGAATGGTGACAATAGGGCTGGGTGAATAATTAATTCTTTGGTTTGGTGACCCCAACAAAAGATGCACATTGTTTTTTATTTGTTTCAGGATGACTTCAGTGGGGCCCATATTTCACCCCTAGTATCTGAGGGCTTTTGTACCTGGAGAATCTGAGAGGAAGTCAGTGCAAAATAGCTACAGTGTGAATTTAAAGTTCAATCGCTATTTCACACTAGTTAGTCCAGGCTTTTTCCTCATCTAGACAAGCCCGAAGTAGATATGACACAAGCAGCCACAGGTCACTTCCTCTTCTCCTATAAGAATAAATGTCTTAGCTAACGTAACCCATTGTATGTGTGTGTACGTGCACCCTAAGTAGAGGCTCGTGCTACTGTATTACAAGATGGCAACTTCCACATTCATTTGAAGGTAAATAAATGTCAATGGTTTAGTTAGCACACTTACAGTGATGATACACTGTAGCATATGGGCATTATGATTCATGCCATCTATCAGTCTATGCACTGTCCTAACTAAGAACTGTCAAATGTAATGACATTTTATAGAAAAAATACAAGTTTAGGCTTATATGTGCATTTGGTTCTTTTTTTAAAAAAAAATTGTGGCACAGAGGTGAGTTAATGCTACATGCAGCATCTGGGCGGAGTTATAATTGTTTTGACTTCTGCACTCTTTCAATCTTGCTCTTTTCCCCAATTTGTTGGCTCCCTACAGGAAAAGGTCGGAAAAATTCCCACAGTGATCATTACACCTTTATATATTTTCCATTGCAGATCTATTTGCCAGTATTCATACTTCACTTTACTGGTCAATTTCTGAATATCTTCATGGGGCAAAGTCTGACAATATTTTAATCCAAATTTGTTTCAAGTGCCTTAGTTACATCCCACAGCTTCCATTTTTTGCCTTGAGTTAGAAAGTTATCTTCATAATTATTGGCAGGGTTGGTAACACTGCTTAATATTAATGTTATTCAGTACCCAGGAAGGGCCTGCTCCAGTGATGAATCAGGGTTGTGTAGTGAATGAGGCTGTTGTCTGTAGGATCCCAGCTTCATTTGTTGCAGAAGTTGGAAGGTTTGCAGTGAATGAGGCTGGGGGTTGCAGGAAGAGAAAAGATGGTCTCGTGATTAAGGCAGTGGAATGCTGCCCTGGAGAATTGGATTTATCTGACTCTTCAACAGAGGTCCTATACTAATCAAGTCACTTAAACCCAGATTTTCAGAGGTGGTCACTAATTGTGTGTTCCTCATTTTCTGGGTCCTTGACTTGACACTCTGGGTTCTGATTTGCAGAAATTCTGAGTACTCACAGCTGTAACTGAAATCAGTGAGAGCTGTGTTCTGTTCTGAGCACATAAAGTTCTGTATATTGCTGAGTATTCTGAAAAATCAGGTCTCGGGCATCTCAAATTGGGCACCCAAAATTACTGGATACTTTTGATCTTAATCCCTCTGTTCCTTAGATAATTATTTGTAAAATGGGGATAATAATGCCCTCTCATATTATGGGGAATTATGAAAATAAATGTATTAATGTTTGTGAAGAACTCCAATGCAATTGTGATGACAACCATAGAAAAGCCCATGTGGAAATTAATAATTCTGTCTTCAGAGTACAGTTTGAATAGTGTGCAGTATCATAATGCATATGCACAAGGGGGGCAAATTAAGGTTATACCGGCAATCTGAATCTGGCATTTCTGAACTTTTGAGTGCTTGACTTTATGAACTTAATGTTCTTTTAACATGTGTGTGTGTGTGTGTGTGTGTGTGTGTGTGTGTGTAAGGTCCCCATTACCACACCTAAGGCCTCTTGTCTCCATTTGTTCCATCTGCAGAACTCCCATCACTGTCAATGAGAATTATAGCCATGGGCCCAGGAGAAAATATGCCTCTTGAAAATTTGCTTTAAAATAATGTAAAAAGGAATGAAATCATACTGCATTTTTAGTATGGTAAAAGCAGATTTTAGAAACACCCGCAGGAGCCCAAGGACAGTATCATTAGACATTTGATGTGAGCCATTATATTTATTTTATTATTAATAATCATAGGAATTACTGTAGCGCCTAGAGCCCCAACCAAGACCTTGTCCCCACTGAGTTAGTCATTGTACAGCCATCCAGTAATGGATAATCCACACCCTAAAGAACCTGAACTCTAAATAACTCATTCTCTGGGCCACAGGTTCTTATGTGCATGCATAGAGGCAAACGCTCATGCAACTATCAGAACCGGAGACCCTGAACTTGGAGCACAATGGGAGAACTACCTCAATGTGCACCGAGGGGTGTGGCATTGCAAAGGGAGCAGGGAGGAACAGGAAGGTGGTGTAGCTGTAGCCCTAGCGCATTCACCCTGGACCACAGAAAGTGCTCACGGTATTGTGGGGAATAGACTGTCTAAAAAGAATAGTGCCACCTGCATAATTCTTCTGATGCACACTGAGCCATACACTGGGCCTGTCTGGTGTCTATTGGACCATTGTTGGGTGAGCTCTTGAAATATTCAACTCATTGCAAAACCTGCAGACTGAAGCTGCCTCCCATTGTCTTATCAGGTGTATGTTCCTTTGTTTTTTGTATTGAGCAGTTTCCCCAAGAGATCCTATCTGGTGTTCATGAAACTTTAACTGTACTGCATTTATTTATGCCTAAATGCTTTTCATAAAATGCCATTTTTGTTTCTGCAACTCTAAATGATATTTAACAGTATCCAAACTAAATTTATTCACACACATTTAAAGAAGGAGCCCTAGACATAATGCATTTTTAACCATGTGAAATATATTAGTAATGGTACTTAAAGTAAGAAAAGAAAAATGATTTTGGCTTGCATTAGTTCCATCTTTGCAGTATGTAGATAAGTCCCATACCTTTGACAGCATAACTACATTAGGTTTGCCTCAAAGCTAATAGTCAGACAGCCCAATGTGCAACAGCCATAACTGGTACCTTGCACAAGAGGTGCTGTTTTAGCAGTAGCTTGCCATGCTATGTAGTACATCATTGCACATAACTCATAATAGACCATATGAATTCTTCTTCTTGGTGTATGCACAATGTGCTTCAGGTAGCACGTGACCAGGATTCATCACCGAAATTGGTCCACTAGTTGGATCATTAGCTTCCCCGGCATGGGCCGGGTACTGATGGGGAGTGGGATATGAATGCTGATCCATGCCCCCACCATATGAATTAAGAGAGGGGGTACAGTGTGCTGAACACCATACCGTACTGGGGTTGTGACATCTGAGCAGTGTGTACAGCTACAATCAGCAGCGTTCACAAAGGGAAAGGGAATGATATTTGCCCCCTCCCCACCCTACACACAAGACTTCCTAAGCATTAGGCACAAAGCGTTTGTTTCTTTCTTGACACACATTCGGTCTGTATTATGGAAGCAGCCAAAAACTGAATACAATCCAAAGCTAGCTGAGAAAATGTTAAGAAAACAAAACTCCCAGAGTGTCATAACAATAATGTTAATGAGAAAGGATGTGTTAACCTCTCAAACAGAAGACTATTGTTAAATGCAAACCAGCTGGTAATCAGGTATGGGGTGGGGGGAGGGAAGGGTAGCAGACTACTTTGTTTAGCTAAAAATAACCAGACAGGGTTTTTTCCAACCAGAATAAAATAACGTGGCAGCGTGGATTGAAAAACGAAACATTGTACTGATGAGTAGATGATACTTTTCCAGGCACTGCTGTGCAGGGAGTCAGGTCAGAATGCCACTGCGACAATGCCATTTGCCAGAGGCATTCTTCTGCCTATATAGTACCCAGCCAAGCAGAATGTCTCCCAGGACACTAAGAGGCGCATGCTCAGTGGTGGTTCCTACCCATTCTTTTCAGAACTGTGGTTTGTGCTGCCCCTGCACTGTCTGCATCCTATCAGTCACTTGGGAAGAGGAATGGATGGAGTGAAAGTATAGCAGCGTGAGGGTGGTGCAGTCAGGGCCGGATTAACTCACCTGTGGGCCCGGGGCTATTAGATTTTGTGGGGCCCCTGTGTACAAGTCTTTTTCCCGGGAGGGAGTTTGGTGCAGGATGGGGCTGGGGCAAGGGATTGGGGTGCAGGAGGGAGTGCAGGGTCTGGGAGGGAGTTTGGGTACACGAGGGGGCTCCAGGCTGGGGCAGAGTGTTGGAGTGCAGAGAGGGTGAGGGGTCTGGGAGGGAGTTTGGGTGCAGGAGGGGATTCTGATCTGGGGCAGGGGGATGGTGTGGAGGAGGGGGTGCGAGATGCGGGCTCCAGCTGGGAGGGGCTTACCACAGGTGGCTCTTGGCTGGTGATGCAGCAGGGCTCAGGCAGGCTGCCTGCATGCCATGGCCCCACGCTGCTCCTGGAAGTGGCTGGCTGCTAGCATGTCTCTGTGGCCCCTGGGGGAAGGGGATAGCATGTCTCCGTGTGCTGCCCACGTCTGCAAGCGCGGCCATCATAGCTCCCATTGGCCGGGGACAATGCTGGGGGCAGGGGCATCACGTGGAGCTGCCCCCTTCCGCCCCCCCCACACACACTAGGGACCACAGAGATGTGCTAGCAGCTGGCTGCTTCCGGGAGTGGCACAGGCCCATGGCATGCAGGCAGCCTGCCTGAGCGCCCCGCTGCGCTGTGGGACTTTTAGCAGCCTGGAGTTGGATATTGCTGCCTGTGATTTATTTTTGCGGGGCCCCCCTTGAGCCGGGGTCCTGGGCTGCAGCCCCTGCGTTAATCCAGACCTAAGTGCAGTGATTTGGGTGCTAGCCTGGGACTTGGGAGGCCCTGCTCCACCATTGACATCCTAGGTTGCCTTGAGTTTGTTCTTAGCCTTTCTGTGCCTGAATTCCCCATCTGTAAAATGGGGAATTTTACTTTCCTACCTCACAGGGGTATTGGGAGAACAAATGGGGGCCATGAAAATACCTAAGACAAATGTCAGAAAATACAATTTTACTTAACATAAGGCAATATAATTCTCAGGGTAGGTACTTGCTTCCGAGAAAATGTAAAGCAATAAAAACTGCCATCACAAATATAAGATCCAGATTCCGCTAGTGTGTCAGGAGGATATTAAACTGCAGTTACTAAAGTTAGACACTTTAAAATCAACAGGTCCAAATAATTTGCATCCAAGAGGTTTAAAAGAGCTGGCTGAGGAACTTGCTAGACTGTAAACATTTATTTTCAATAAGTCTTGGAATACTGGTTCTGGTGTCCACAATTCAAGAAGTATGTTGATAAATTGGAGAGGGTTCAGAGAAGAGCTACAAGAATGATTAAAGGATTAGAAAACATGCCTTACAGTGATAGACTCCAGGAGTTCAATCTATTTACTTTAACAAAGGGAACGTACAGGGGTGACCTGATCACAGTTTATAAGTAACTACATTGAGGAACAAGTATTTGATAACGGGCTCTTCAATTTAGCAGAGAACATTATAGCATGATCCAAAGGCAAGAAGTTGAAGTTAGACAAATTCAGAGTGGAAATAAGTCATACATTTTTAACAGTGATGGAAATAAAACATCGGAATAATTTACTAAGTGTCATGGTGGATTCTCCATCACTAACAAAGATTGGATGTTTTTCTAAAAGATCTGCTCCAGGAATTATTTTGGGGAAGTTCTACGGTCTGTATTATACAAAAAATCAGACTAGATGATCGCAGTGGTCCCTTCTGGTCTTGGAATCTATGAGTCAGATTGAGGCAGACCTTGTGTGGATGCTCACACAGAGAGAGGAGGGCTCTCACACCTGAGTAGAACTAGTCAAGATCCATGCCATACCCGTAAAGATTTTTGCCTGTGTAGAGGAGAATATTTTAAAAAACCCACTGAAGCCCATTTTGTTACTGTCTCAAAAAGAAGGAGTTGGATTCCAACACATTTAATCAATAAAAGATCATATGCAGTCAACAGGATGATTTTTTTATTGCTCTATAGCATCTCTGGGGAAAGTATTTACCTTGAGAACTGTTTTGCCAGATGCTGAATAGTGCATGCACTTACTTCGGTAGTGTCCAAGCCATGCTATTGCCTCATTTGCATCTATCTACTAAATGGTTTAATTAATTTTGCATTGTGCTTACTGACTAGTTTTAATTAGCAGTTAAATCAGTTCAGTTAACGAAAAAATGTAGGTGTTTACTTGAATGCAAATCACAGTGGGTTCTCAGGGCTCGATTCAAAAAACAGTTCCACGCCATTGATACTGGATTTCTGCAGGCTTTATTCAGAAAAAGTGCATTCCACACTTTTTTTCCTGTCAATAAAGTGTAGGCCTTTATGATTCATTAACTGGCTCGTCCCTCTCTTTTTTTTTTTTTTTTTGCTCTTTCATTCTATACTAGAGGATAGCTTTGGGGAGCCAATAGCAAGGAGTATAAGGCAGACAAAATAGGGGCCTCCCCAGCCTGCTTCACTGAAAACACTGTGTGTGTACTCTATACACATAGAAAAAGGGAAATGCTGTTGCTGCGTTACTGTGTGCCATGGTGTCTCCCTTTAGTGGCTGATCCCAATAAGCCAGTGCTGGTTACTCTCAGCTAAACGAGATTTCCTGCAGATGGGGCATGAGCTTGCATTTCTGGTGCTGAAGGTCTTGAGCCCCTTCTACATTCCAGACACTGGAAAACAAAACCACAGTAGCATCTGACTTCTGTGAAAAAAGATCTCAAACTGCTTGTTATCTGCATATAGATAGTATCACAGACCAGTCAGCTCTCCCTCTCCCTCATTGGCCACATGTTCTGTCAGGAGTGCTGGAACAATTTTTATAGTGGGGGTGCTGAGAGCCATTGACCCAAACTGTAAACCTTGTATATAATGGAAACTACTTCAAGCTACGGTGTGCGGCAGCACCCCTTGTTCTAGCACCTATGTGAACTGTGGACAGGAGGGGGGTCACAGAACATTACTGCGTGAAACCCCACATAAAATAACTTTGAGATAGATGCCCAATACCATCTCCTGGACCCTCTGCGAGACAGAAGTGTACAACTAATCAAGAGAAACTCCATTTTATTTCATCCAATCGACAAGTCAGAGAAATCTTGTGATCACTGGCATCAAAGGCTGTTGTTTCAGATTTTAAAGAATCAGCTTGGACACTAGGCTTGTATCTGTCGTTATGTGGGGATCATCACCAGTGGGACTGATGTATCTTCATGACAAAGCCAGACTGAAAGCCAGACTGAAACATCAAGCAAATCTGCCCTGAGACTCCAGAAGGTACCACATTTACCTTACTCTACCTTTCTCAGTAACCTTATCCAAAAAGGGAAGATCAGAGACAAGATGATAATTGGTGAGATCGCCAAGAAATGACTTCATGAATCTGGGTCTAATAACCACCCATTTGAAAGAAACTGGCACCTTGCCTTTCCATAGGGCGATGTCATTCAGCCAGTAACTACAGATCAAAGTCAACTAGGGTAATTAATTGAGGAGTTAAGTTGGTAATCAGTTTGGAAAACAAAAATCTCAGTCCTTGGAGCCTAAAGAAATATTAGCTGGAATACACATTCTCTGTAGTTTTGTTCTCAAATTAAATTTAATTTCATAAATGTAATTTCATAAACTATTCATCAGCTGTCTCATGTAGGGCTGCTGTGCCAAGCACATGTGACAAAGACCTCTTCCCAAGCCTTAGAAGTGAAATAATTACTTGCACTGTTCCTGCCTGTGCTCTACACATCCTGTGTGTATATTCAGCTTGAGTCTGTTCTCATGGATGGGAGCTCAGCCACTGACTTCAATACAAGCAGGATCAGAGCATTATTGAGGATTCCAACCTCTAGCGCCATCATTCTGGCATTTTATTTAGGATTAAACTCACGAAAATAATAAATAAAAAAATGAAGTAACTTCAGTCGGAAATCTATTTTCTAAAACTCTCAAAAACATATCAGTCATCGCATCGGTCTCATGATGTAAAAGGGATTTTGACCCATTTATTTAGGACTCCCATTTGGATCAGGCATTATATCAGCCACTGACTTCCCTTTTGATGCGTTCCCACTTCTTTAGCTACTCTATCTTTTACGCTGTAGTGCTTTGTATTCATTAGAGGCAGGCTTTGAGGAAATAACCTTTGACATTAATCAACAGGTGTCATAAAGCATCAGTGCCTACATAACACAGAGTCCAATGCTATCACAGTCTACTTCATACTAGTCTGTAATGAAAGCAGCTCAGGATTGTTGAGTCATTAAAATAAATCATGCTTCATCTACAAATTAAAAACTAAAAGTTAATGGGCCTAATTCTGCTCTCAGTTGATTTTAATGAAGTTACTTAGATGTAACCGAGGAAATGTGGTCCATTAACTCCTAGTTTTTTATTTAAGGCATTATGTGGGTGCTTGGATGTAAGTGCTGGCCTTTTAACTATTAAAAATAATAAATAGAAAGCACGTCAGTTTTTAAAAAGCAGACCTTAAGTGGGAGCTTCTGAAGAGCTGTGTCCTGTGTAGCAGAGCTCAGAGCAAGAAGCTAACTGTAACCCGGCTAAGAGTAGAAATGTATCACCTGGTGCTTGGATGTTTTGGTGTTACAATGCTAGCTTGTTGTCTCGGCTGTATCACATGAGGGCACTGCATAGCATCATTTACAATGATGCAGGAAGTTGGGGGGGGGAAAAGGCTCAATCAACTTCCAAAGCTAGCAGAGTTTTAATAGGCCAGCCTTTCATTAAGTGAATTCCTAAATGTTGACCAAATTCTTTCAGATCTAGGCAGCTAATGGCTCAGGATGCATGTGATGCACTTGTCATTACACAGACACTGATAAAAATCCTTGAAGCTGCTTTTTCCCAGAAAGTTCACATGAGTTGGGCGGGGGGGCGGGGGGAGCGGCGGAGGGAGAGAAGAAACTTCTCTTCAGTGGTTTCTTTCATGTCACAAGAAGGAGGGTCATGTGTTTTAGTTTAACTAATACATTCCAATAAAATGATTTTCAAAGGGACAGGACAAATAATGGGCATTTTACATATGGTGGCTGTGCATGTCAGATGGAGCTAATTTTCTCATACACAATATATTTGTTATTCCACAAGCTGGTTATAATTCATTTAAGGTCTCTTTTTAAAATTTAATTTTATCTACTCAACTAATAAAATGGCCCAGTGAAGCCTTTATGGTCGATATAATTTGGTGAATGATTTAGTTGACATTTCTTTTAGGATATTAAAGTTATGTCATTACTCTCACAGTTTTTAAGCACTAACCCCCCCTCAAAAAAATCCTCCTGTCTGCGCAACCTATTTTTATAATGCTAGATGTTGAGATTTTTCACTAGAAGTAATAGTTTTTAGTTTATTTTATGTATATCAAAATTAATTTGTATACATATAATTATTAGCAAATGATTCCTTATAATGATTGTATTTTTGCTCCCAAGATAAGTATATACTGCCACCCCATTCCTTATCACTGATAATTGTATAGGCTGATAGATGTGTCTTTCTTTCAGAGAAGATCTTAAACTGAAGTCCTCCTTGCTATATAGTCAATAGAGATTTCATTAGTGTCCTGACACTTCGTCTTTCAAGGTAGCATGTTTATCACCTTCCTTGTCTTCTGAAAGGTGATACAGCATCTCTGCCTATGAACATTTGACAAAATGACAAATGAAACATCCAGACAGCCTTCTTGTAACATATCAAAATAGTTTTGTACTGTAATGCTTAATTATCAACTGGAGTTGAGAAGCTTAAGAGTGCAGCATTGGGTGGAAGTAGCTTCTTGCCTTCACAGGAAACAGTATGCAATTAGCAGGGTCAAAATGCCCAGGATCAGCATTGCTTAAGGCTAGAAAAACAGAGCTAGGGCTATGGCAGTATCACAGGCTGCAGGCCAGTTGTCTCCCTATAGCAGGATGCCTTTGACTTAAGTTCCTAATTAAACTACCAGGCATGTCCAAGTCTGGCTTTCTTGTGTACAGCTTATTTCCCACTCAAAAGCTTACAGTGTATTGAAGTATATTTCCCAGAGATGGGGATTAAAGTACAAAATATAGGCACTCATTATTTACAATGATGGATTTTTTTGAATAATTAACATTACAATAATATAGCTAAAAATGGTCCCTTAAAAAAAATTCTCCAAGCAACCAGCATTTTAGATTCACCATCAGCTGTTTGAATTACTAATAAATTGCTCAAATGAAAATAGAGTGTAGGTGACTATGGGCCAGATTCTCTCCTCTGTTGTGCTCCTGACAAGCTCATTAAAGTCAATTCAGTTACCATCATTTTCTGTACGGAAGGGCAGGAATTAATTAAATAAAACTTAATTATATTCCCTACAATCATTTGCCCTTGCCATATCTGCCTAATTTGCAGCTTCCCACCTTTTGATACTGTTCTGGTGAATTGTTGGTGTTTGTTGTTCAAGCTGTGTTGGTTAGTTATGTCTGAGCAGATAAATCACATAATTTGTCCCTCCCTGCCCCCTGTTCCCAGCATGCCTTCCATGACTCCCTTTTTCTGTCTGGCTAAATGTATATAGGCCTCTATATGTGCCTTTATTTCCGTCTTGACAATGTCTTGTGCCCACCCCTTAGGATCCATCCTTCCATTTCACCCAAAGGAATTCCTCTCCATTCCAAGATCAGCAAGCATGGCTCTTTGCTGCCCCTTTGTGTGCTCCCCAATCCACTACTTCAAGTCCATATCCCTCCTGGTATGTTGCTCACCTACACTATGACCCAACCAGATTGCCACTGGTTTTCTACTTTGCCCCTCCGCTAAATTCAGCATGAGGAAGCAATGAGTTTATATTTATCAATATTTATACTCTAAGAGTTGCTGTTTATACATTTAACACCTCCTCTTTATATCCTCATAAAACATCCCCTGACCCACTAACCCTCCCAGAAATATTTAAAACCATTTCATTTCAGCATATCTTAAAATGCAAATACATTTGGAGTTTCTAGTCCAAGTCATTTTGGCAATAAAATGAGCCAAAAAAGAAGAGAGAGAATAATTACAATGAAGTGAACCACAGCTATATTTTCAAAATGCCATAACTTTAAAACTCTTTGACTATTAGTAAACTTTGCAGGCAACATCTATCCTCAGATCAGATGTGGCATGCAAAATTTGAGGAAACTTTTGTTTCTTTTGGGGAACTTTGGTAGTGGGTTTGAAAATTGGTCTTGAAAAGTCCCTATAAAACAGTGGTTCTCAATCTTTTGTATTGGTGACCCCTTTCACACAGCAAGAATCTGAGTGCGACCCTCTCCCCTTATAAATTAAAAACACTTTTTAAATATTTAACACTATTATAAATGCTGGAGGTGAAGTGGAGTTTGGGGGTGGAGGCTGACAACTGGTGACCCCCACATAATAACTTCATGACCCCTAAGGGGTCATGACCCACAGTTTGAGAACCCCTCCTATAAAGCAATTACCACTGTTCCATAGTATCTTGTACCAGGGTGTGTGTGTGTGTGTGTGTGTGAAAATATTACTCTACCAAAACTGTAATGGGACCTGTTCATGGCATGAATGCTGCCACACTCAGCCATTACATAAAAGCACATCAGCTGTGTAGATCTGGAAGTGGTACAGAATTTGAAGACCCACACTTCTTGAACATAACTGCAGAGTAGACAGCTGTTCAGGCAATTGTTGCCTCTTTCTGTACCTGTGCCTCAAGGCTGGATCTATGTCTTTTGTTTATTCCTGGTGCCTGACCACTAGAACACAATGGGTTCTCTAGTAATATTTTCCCTTGAAAGTACACTGATTATCTTCTTAATGAGAAACATCATAATTTGAATTACATTTACATTTGTGCTAAAAGAGAACAGCCTCAAAGCACAATCCAAAAGATTGTTACGTGATGGATTATCCCTGACAGAATTTAGAAAAATGTAACGTATCTCAAATACAAGCCAAGAATTTGTAGTGGGAAGGCTGCCTCTGATAGCTTAATATTAGAAGCTTCATAAGCACATCTATTTTAAGGCTATGAGAGGCTTGCACAGATTTTTCTACAACTTTTGAGGACTCTTCCAAACCAGCAGGAGAGGTGGATCCCATCAGCCTCATAGCTTGGAAGACCATCACACCAGCAAGAGCTGAGATATGGTAAACTGGCCCTTAAGTTTATAAATATTTCCAAGATCCACCATGTGGTTCTGACATCCTCATCTGGGCCTCTGTGCTCTGAAGAGCTTAACAAATTAAGCCTCACTACATCCAGTTTTCTGTACTAACACATTTTGATGTGATCCCATAAAAGCTCGATTCAGGCTCTTCTTTGTGCTTCTTGCCTGCAGATGCCATTATCCAAAAAGTTAGGGGTTGTCACTTGACGACTTAATTCACTGTCCTCCCAGAGATTGGAAGAGGGAATAAACATGAAAAACCTTCCCACTTAAATTGATGATTCATGCTGCCATCCCTCCTCGCTTTCTCCTTGTTGTGTTGCTCCACATCTGAAATTCCCCACATGCTTGACGAAAGAGAAGGGAGGAAGGGCGAGAAGTCTCATTCTGAATACAAGACCTGTGCTTAGCCATCTCCTTCTAAATATGACATTCCATTTCTACAGCTCCATGTGCTGCTGCTGGTGCAAAGGTTTGAATTGCCTGCTGGCAGAACAGTGCAATTTGTAACTTTTATTTTTCAGTGGAGCTCTTGAGGACAAGCCCAACAGGTGCATTCTGCCACATCTACACCAGGAACGTCAGTAAACTCTCAGGGCATGGCCTTTGAGTGACTCATTTGCCTAAACCTGCTGGTGAGTTGAATGCTTTAATATAGCTCTCTTGAGAAGGCAGTTGCAGAAACAATTTTAGAAACACATAATCTAATTATTTATTGGAAAACCTTTAGGCTACGTCTGAACTTCAAGCAAGGGCTGTGATTTCCAGCTCACGCAGACATACTGGTGCTAGCTGTCATCTGAGCTAACATACTAAAAATAGTAGACTAGCTGCAGCACCACAGGAAGCGATGGCACTGTTGGGTATGTACTCAAGGCTGCTAGCATCTGCTGCCATTGCCTGTGCTACTTTAGCTCAGATGAGAACTAGTGTTTGAATGTGGGCTGAAAATCACATCCTTAGCTTGGGGTGTAGATTTAGCCTTAGTTTGGCTTCCATCCAATTCACAGTATTTCATGATTTTCTAATGCCCTGGGCATGGGCCCAATCCTGCGCTCATTGAAAATAATAGCCAGATTCCCACTGACTTTAGTGGGAGCAAGATCAGGCCACAGGGTCAGTTTGACAATGACATATACCACGTATATTAGTATAAATTCATACATCACTTCCTTAGTATGAATCTTGGAACTCATGATTTACCAATAAGGCCATTCAACAATAAGTAAAGGTAGCACTGAGTGTGCTTCAAGTGGCAATATTCTCCCTCCCTCCCTTGTTCCAGTAGACATGTTTGGGGGCTTTTTGTATTTCATATTTGTTGTTCTTTTTGTGTAATATATTTTAAATACATGATTGATTAAATATCCTATTTTTAGTTATGGAAGGGGCACAGGGGAGACATGAGGGAAATAAGACATACATTTTTAACAGTGAGCGTAATTAATCATTGGAACTATTTACCAATGGTCGTGGTGGATTCT
Source organism: Trachemys scripta elegans (assembly GCF_013100865.1). Taxonomy (NCBI): domain Eukaryota; kingdom Metazoa; phylum Chordata; order Testudines; family Emydidae; genus Trachemys; species Trachemys scripta. The sequence goes on from NC_048299.1 coordinate 170,682,218, forward strand.
CCATCACTGACAATTTTTAAATCAAGACTGGATGCTTTTCTAAAAGAGATCTGCTCTAGGAATTATTTTGGAGAAGTTGTATGGCCCGTATTATACAGGAAATCAGAGTAGATGACCACAGTGGCCCTTCTGGCCTTGGAATCTGTGAATCTCTGTCACTTGCCTCAAAGAAACCCCAACAACCAGGGCCAGCTCCAGCTTTTTTGCCGCCCCAAGTGGTGAAGCGGGGGGAGAGAGGGGGAAAGATAAAGCCACGATTGGTGGCACTTTGGCGGCAGCTCTACCGCACGGCTTCTTCAGTGGCAATTTGGCGGCAGGTCCTTTGCTCCGAGAGGGACTGAGGGACCTGCCTCCGAATTGCCGCCGAAGACCCGGACATGCCGCCCCTTTCCATTGGCTGCCCCAAGCACCTGCTTCCTTTGCTGGTGCCTGGAGCTGGCCCTGCCAACAACCATCTGTTGTCCTATCATCCAAAGCATCCAAAATTGCTCTGTTCTCAAAGAAATGGTTTATGAATTTGCTCGTTAAAAATACGTGCAGTTTTTTTTCTATGCACCAGTTTTACTTTTCAATTCACATAGAAAATATGTTGTGACAGTGCAATATGTACTCAAGGTTATTCTTACTGTTAGTAAAAAGCAGATTAATTCTGAAAACATTTGGAGTGCTGCACATATGTGCATCTCCTACAAGACTGGCAGGTAGAAATCATGCAAATAGCACTTTTATAAGAGAGTAGCTATATGCTCATTCTACCTTTGACTGCTTCAGAATAGCAAGAAAGAACAGGTTTGGGTCAAAGCAGAAAAAAGGTGGAGGGGTGAAAATTTCATTGCAGTGTGCTTTTGTCCGAGCGTGGTATCCTTTCTCACCTACAGAGGGTCCTGTGGCACCTTTAAGACTAACAGAAGTATTGGGAGCATAAGCTTTCATGAGTAAGAACCTCACTTCTTCAGATGCAAGAGATACAATCCCTCAGCTAAGGGATACAATTGTTGTCTTTACTGCAAGATCTGAGAGGGCATGAGGCATATAAAGGGTCTATATCACACTTTCACTAATGGAAAGAAGCAGAGTGCCAAGAGGATATAGTGCAGTTAGTACATGTGTAAGTTAAAACCACAGTTCTACAAAGAGGCCTACTCTGAAACCTATGTAGACAGTTCACCACTGATTCTACTCTCTCTGCCAAGCTACATGCCCTGTATATCACTGAGTTCCAAGGTAGTGTTTGGTGATTTATGCTGAATGGTATTGCGTACCTTCCTTTAAAATCTCCTTGGCTCCTCTAAATCATTTCTGGGAGATTAATGCTGTTTTGGTCCTTTCCAGGCTGCACATTGAAGACAATGTGACATAAAATGAACTGAGTGATGTGACGAGGAAAACATCTTTGTCAATTACATGGAAAACTCAACTGTATTCAAAATTACAGGTTAGATTGACAATCTTATTACTAACATTATAAAAATTCTAAATTACTAAAAAGTGTTTTTTTCCACAGAATTATAGAAATGAGCTGACTGAAGAAAACAAATCCTTCTAGTTCATCCTTTTCTCTGCAGCAGGGATACTCAGATACGTTTTTAGAGCTGTGTGTGAAACGTGCTGCTATATAATGCAAAAGATGATGCTGGTTACAAAATGAAAGTAAAGAAGAAAAGTGTGCACTGAATAGAACTGATACCCTACTGGAGTGAGAATTCTGGATCTCTACTGATATTCTAAATTCCTTTTGCAATTGCAGATGAGTGCATTTCTATGAAGCCAGTGGTATTTATACTTTGTTATTGTTGTTACAATTTTAAGAGATTCCATGAGTTATGTAAAATATATCATAGAATCACAGAACCATGCTGTTAGAAGGGGCCTCAAGGATCATCTAGTCTAACCCCCATATATACATTTCTGTAAACTAACATGTTTACAGAAGATCAGTTTGTTTATTTGCTAAGGCCCCAATCTTGCAAACAAGTACATACATAGCTATCTGTATACATGGAAGCAGTCCCAATTATTTCAATGAGACTACTCACATGAGTAAAGTTAAACACATTCATAATTGTTTGCTGGATTTGTGCCTTAATATGGATTGTCAAACCACTAAAGGAGAGGAAGGCCGGTCTTTTCACTAGGGCCCTAGTTTGATGTGCTGGAGATTGGAGTCCTATTCGGGCTCTGACACAGATTTACAGTGTGATCTTGGGTAAGCCACTTGAGGCCCAATCCAGTCTGTTGATGTCAGTTGGAGTATAGACTTCAGTTGGCTTTGGATTAGGCTGCTAATCTCTCTGTACCTCAAAACCCTTTCTATAAAAAGGGGGCAATACATCTTTCCCACCCACATAGGTGTTGAGGATAAACCCATTAAAGTTTGTGTGGCTCTCTGATATTACACTGATTAGCACTATAGAAGAGTCAATAAATAAATAAAATGTAAAGCACACGTCCACTCTCTTGTGAATACATTTCTTTTTTATTCACTTAGATTCGTTAGATTCCAAAATCACATGGTAAAATGGAAGGCAAATACACCATACTGCTCTGATCTGCTTTTCAGGCCATCCTGTTACTATTTCTGTTGCTGTTTGGAAAGTTCATGACTGTGGACCACTCTTAAATGCCGTAAAAATCAATACAAAAGAAAAAATGTAAACACATTTATTCTTCTTTTATTCAATGTCCATGTTGCTGACTTTTGCTTGACCAGATGTTCCAGAGTTTCAAATCTGTTCAACTGTAGCTGTTAGCAAAACAATTCTTCTTTCACCAGAAGGTTAGGCTCATATTTTTAACAAGATGGTTTTGATTTCTTTTATATTATTATTGTTGTTGTTAAATAGAGGTTTAATGTATTAGTTACTAATATTAGCACTCATCATGGGCTTTTAGAGCAATGGTATTAATGACTGTAGCTTCTTGCATATATTACTGGTGCAATGTATAGTTACTTTAGAATACTGAGTGCCCAATTTTAACCAAATGATACTGCTTCTGTCATTTTGGTTTTAAAACACAAAGGCTAAAGATAAGTAACTATCTTTTTGATAGAGGCTGGAAAAGCTTAAGGTTTTGCACTCTGTGTGGTAGTTTCCCTTCTCTTTCTTTTCCTGGATATAACTGACAAACAGGCATTGTCCCTTTAGTGAGCTCTGCAATATTACTTTGACCCCAACCCATCAATCTGCCTCAATTGGATAATGATCTGTAATCACTTTCTTTCAGGGGAGTCTATAAATTTGCCAAGGCCCCATTCTTCTCTGAAGGACTCCTTATGTTCACTCTCATTTGTGCAAATGCTCTCTCTTTTACAGCGCTAAATAGCCATGCACATGGTCCATTCTCCTCAGAGGCACCAGGCTGTTCACTGCTGATTTTCCATGGCTCTGCTCTCTAAAAGGAGGCTAAGCGCTACATGCCAGGTCTCAGTGGGGTGCAGGCCCGAGCCACGCCACTTCAAGAGCAGCCGCTTTTCTCATTAAGACTGACCCATCATTAAGTCGCTTTGTGCCAGCCCTTGTAATCGATGAGCTTACTCTGTAGTGCAAAAAAGCTAATAAGGATAAGAGTGGGATGGAGAGGAGGGAAGACATTAAACCACTTAACAGAGAAACCCACCTCCTTTAAGGCTTAGAAGCATATGTCACTAGCAAAGCTCAAGGAAGCCTGCAGGGTTCAGACTTAAAGTGATTTATTTGATTATCATATAAGTAATTCTTCAAACATCCCTATCCTGTCCTATTTATTGGACCCAATAAATGGAATAAGCCTGAAAGGTGGTTTATACTCCTGCTGACCTCTCTCTTCTCATTAAGGAGGATTAAAGGCTGAATGGGATAAAATTGAACTTGGGTAAGGCTCAGGGATGGCTCCATGTATATATATATATATATATGGACCATTGGGGAGCATTAGGTATTATTTTTATCCTCCGGGTCACTCCAAAATAGTGTATAGACTGAAAGAGTCAGAGGATTTGTAGAGCTGCTACTGTATTAGGGAAATTCCTGCTTGATATTTTTTTCCTGACCAGGCTGAGAACTGTAATCTGTGCACTCATTACAGCTTTGAACTCTTAAAATAAAAATTGCAAGAACTTTAACAAATATGGGAGCAAATCAGGAGCTAGGCAAGCTTCATTAAACTTGCAGCATTTAGAGGGCTCTTGTCTTTGGATGGCTGAAGTAGGAATTCTCCAGGTTCTACTGCAGATAAAGCCATCCATCTACTAAGCACTTTAGGAATATGCAAATCAGGTGAGAATTAAGCGGCTGCAATATATGTGTACAATAAAATGCCTTAAAGAAATAAAAGGACTGCAAATATCCAAATGTTTAAAAAATATTAAGCATCATAGAAAACTGAATCGGTGGGAAAACATATGACAGAAAAAAACAATAAATCAGACCTCTTATAGGATGGTGAAGAAGGGATGGTGCCATGTGTCGAAGGGCTCACTGAAGAACAATTGCTCCCTGGTGTGAAGATGGTCTGTGAAGTGCATACCATTCTTAGGTGATTTGTCTGCCCCCTCTTCCAATGTGTCACCTAACCTTGCAGAGCTGCATGGAAAGGAAACAGCAATGGTCTCATCTCCTCCCTTCCATGTCTCACCCCCTCTGAGGCAATGTATGCTCCTATGGGCACAGTGAGGAAGCAGCCCCTACATAACCCCAAATGCAGGGATGGTGCATGTGACTGGCATTTGAATGAGATGCACAAGGATTGGGTGCTACTTGTGTGCTCCCCTCAAGGCAAGTGCTCAAAGACCAGCCACAAGCTAGTCCTAGGTTGTAAAGTGAAGCACTTAAAAGTCAAGCAATGCTAAAGTTAAGAGTGTCAAAACATCCTTAACTCTGCCCCCTTTTGCATATGAAATACAATATGGGTCAGATCCTCGGCTGATGTAAATTGATGTATTGATTCCAAAATAGTTAGACCAACTTACTGAGGATCAAGGCTACAGTCTTTAATTATATGATCACAAACAATTATTGTCTAAGTACTTCTGACTTATACGGTGCACAGGTTGGACAGCGCTCAGTGAATGAGGTTGCTGTTCACTATTTATTATCATCCAATGAGTACACTCTTATCTTTTTTACTATACACCACTATCTCATCCATCAGGCCTCCTCTAGACTTTCACTCTAACTTGATGGCATAAATTTGGTATCTATGTCAATGTTTGAATTTAAAAATTGTTGTCCAGATATTATGCCCAAACCTGGAAATATAATCTGAGCTAACAAGTATATGGTTTCTGTTTTGATTTATTGAAATAATCTAATGCTGAGAGAATTGCAGAGTGGAAGTACCCAGTCCAAACAACAGCTACTTGATGTGATGTCTTCTGCTAGCATTCTGCTACAGTTATGCCACACAATGTTTTGGAGTTGTATGTTGCCATCATAGAAAAGCCATACAGACTAATCTGCTTCAAATCAGGGCAGTCTTTTCTAGCTGGTAGTTAGTACTCTTAATAAATACACATCTTGTTTTCATTTTAATCATGATTCCAAAAGATAACCATCTCAGAGGAAGTTTGTTTCCACTATGTTAAAAATTCCATTGGAAAGTTGCCTTCCATTGTAACCCATTAAACACTTCATAGATAGCATGTAAGAAAAAGAAGCAAAAGCCCGTCTGGTTCCTCTCAGGAGTGCAAGTTAACTCCAGTGAAGCCACTCCACACTTTTGCCAATTCTTCTGTAGCATTCTAATGATTTATCAGTGTCATCATCACATGGGAACATGCTTGTTTGTAAAAGCCTGAAAAGAATCCATGGCCTACATTTCAACAAAAATCACATTTCAAGGTGGTCAAAATTATGGAAATATATAGGAAAATAATTGCTAGCTCTATTTTGAATTGGTCACTGAAAAATAGAGGACCTAGTGGTGAAAGGCTCAGACAGAAAGGTGACTGTTCCCTTTTAAAGCACCTCCCTATTGAAAATTGGGCATATTATCAGAGTGCCTGAAGCATTCAGCTACTACAGTGATGGGAAAGGTATAAACACCTAGGATATGAAAGCAGAAAGCCCATGGAAGGATAGATTACAAGCTTATTTCCCCCCACCCCTCCATATTAGCTCAACTCCACTGGCCAGTCTGTTTTAGGAGGGTGGAGGTGGAGCCTTGTCTCCTCTCACATTCCATCTGCCCCCACCCACCTGCTTGAAAGGGAGAATCAGGTGCCCAGCTCCCTCATGTTCTTGGGACAGATGCAGCAAGGTGCAAGGGAATGGGTTTTAGTCCTTCTTATTCCTCTTCATGGCTGCATTAGGGACAGGCATGATCTGGCCCTAAATTAGTGACATCATAGCATTACCAAAATTCTATCAGCAATACGACTATAGTACTTTTTATTAACATACTGACTCAAAGCATTTTTACTTTACAAATCACTTTTAGGATAATTATTTTGTTCTCGTAGCAGTAATGAAAAGGTAACATGGAAGCCAACTGATTGGTTCAGTTTAACAAGATGGACACTCCATAAGCACACTCAGGTCGTCTGTTGAGCCACCCTAGACACGGGTGTTAGAACACTACATAGGGATGCAAAGTAATTATTTATGAGTCATAGGTACATCTTATCAACACTACCAGACAGGGTATCAGAGACTTTGCAGCCTCCCTCTCATTCGGGGGGGGGAAATAGGGTCTGCGACATAGAGCACATACAGGGAAAATAGATAAGTTTGGGTAGAAAGCTTAAATTTATGTACAGTTATTTGTTATTTGAATTACCAATAAAGCCACACCTCTTGAAGTGGATAATTACAGGATGTGTACCGTGTATTCAGTTCAGAGATAGATGGTACTACAGCTATTTACATAAAATTACTGTATTTATTAAAATATTCTAAATATTAAGCAATGCAGGGAAAATATAAGTTTTTGCATCTCCCACTGTCAGAAATCACTCAAAATGTCACTTTACTGTACTATACATATTTCATCTTCTTTCATCATATAAAATGCAACAAAGTTTTTATGAAATTCCTCCTTATAAATCATCAGTAGTAATAAAGATACTGCATGCCAAATTCTGCCCACAGTTCCATCCATGAAATCATATTTTCTTCAGTGAGGTTGCACAGGGCTCATTGAGTGGAATTTTAGTAAACAATTTGGTTGATGATCTAGATCACTTTATCCTTTGCCACACTGGCTCCGCAGGGGTTAAAAATGGTAAAAATGTCTCTAAAATATGAAGATGTGATTTAGAACACACAGTCAGTAATTGCGTTGACTAAGGAGGGACCAGTTTTGCATAGTGACTTTTTAGGGCAGAACTGAGCTTTACAATTTCAGTTTGAAAACATTATCTTTTTATTAATTCAATATTGTAGCTTTTCTTTAACACTGTAAAGAAACGATTGGTTTTTGTCTGGCAGACTGTGGGAAGAATCAGATAGAAGATGTGACCTTGGACGTCTCAATAACATGAACAGAAATTGCAACACCGATTCTCATTTACACTACGGTTCCTTTACCCCACTGTAGAAGCACACGATGGTTGTAAAGCGAATGTATATGCAATGTACTCCAACTTTAAGGTGCCTTTACACTGCCAGAGTGATTTAGTGGCCTCAGTGTAAAGGAATATCAAGCCCTACATATACGCAATGAACTTCATATACCTCAGCATGTACTCCCGATCCGTAAGAATAGTCTGTTGACCCCTGCTTCTTTTTTTATTTCTTGGTAGTACTACGTAGCAGTAATCATAAATCGTACAATTACTGATTTTCAACTATATTGCTGATGTATATTCCTATTAATAGCATTATCTGGTGCAGCAGTTCATAAAGTCCACAGTTTTTTCGCTTTAACACTATACTTACTGACTTCCAAGAATAAATAACCAAAGGCATCCTGGTTTTTCCCCAAAATTCGTCCATTTGTTTTTTCTTTGGTACATGTTCTTTTTCAGTTAATAAAATATTTTACCTCTGTTTTGTTCGGAAATCTACCGAATTCCCATCAGGAGTTGCAGTTTCTTTTTAACTGCTTAATAATTACAATTGTAGGCATTTTATTTATTACAAAGTGGTTTGGGTGTAATTGATTAGGTTGCACAGTGTCATGAAACCAGTGATGGTAGGCAAGTGTGTCAGTCTCTTTGTAGAGTATGAGAATGCTGGGGGGCCGGGGAGGAGGGGGTAAGAGGAGGAATGAGCCAAGCTGTGCAAGTAACACAAAAACTTCTTGTAGTGGGTGGTCTGTTGGGAAGGTAATTGGAGATCTGCAATATGTCCACTACAATCAACAAAAGGGTACAATACTTCTCTGCAGGGAATTAGTCGGGAAGAACTTGTTTAAATAAAAATGCAGGGCTGTCAGAATGTTAAACTAATTCTCAATGTTCTGTGCACTGTCTAGGGAATTTAGGCTTTGCATCATTTACTGTACTGAAATGCTGAAAAAATATTTTAATATAAGTGTTTTGGAATGTGTTAACATGTATTTTATCATTTGAAACCATGACTGTATGTAATGAGAACTAGAAATGCTATTAGGAAAGATTGTCCTTCTAGGTTTGCTTTCTTTATTCTGTGTTTAACAACAGAGCTACATGACTAGGTTCTTTGTTTCCCTGCATCTTGTGTAATTGTTTACTCCAGTGCAAAGTGCGTGTAAATGATTGCCATTCAACTTCTATAACATTTCATGCTCACTTTGCACTGGTGAAAATGACAGCGATATCCAACCTAGAGTAGGTTGAACTGTACTTTTGGTAATTACCTAAAAATGGCAATTGGAGTGATAAAAACATGTATATTAACCATTTCATAGGTTAGTCTCATGTAGGGAAGTTTCAGATCATGGAGTTTCTTCCTGGTTTTTCTGTAGTGTATGTGTGTGTTGTGGGATGGGGGGGGGGGGGAACAGGGGGTTCTGGAACTAGGGGTGCTGGAGCTAGCACCCCCTGGCTTGAAGTGGTTTCCATCATATACAGGGTGTACAGTTTGGTTCAATGGTTTTCCGCACCCCACTTTACAAATTGTTCCAACACCACTGTGGGGGAGGCAAAGGTAAGATGGAAAGAAGAGGTGCACCATTTGCCCATAGTAGGCCTCACTGAGGATGCTGGGCATTTCATGCCGTGAACCTGAAGGTCTCACAGGGATCCACTGGAGACCAGTGATGTCTGTGAAAAGGGCTGACCCAGGCACGTTACAGGCTGTGGGTCTGATTCGGCCCTGTCTTTATAACTCTGCAAAGTGAGTGTCAAACACTAACAAATCCCAGTGGTAGCATTTTAACCCTCATTTTGCACAGGCGTAAATGACTGTACAAGATATGATGCACGGGAGAATCGAGCCCTCTGTCTATGGTAGATCCCCTGGTTTGTTCCATCGGTTGGAAGAAGGGTGAACACTCTTCTCCCCTATTCCCACCTGCCAGCAACCTCCCCCTGCCACCAAGTCTTTAATCACCTGCTGACCTAGTGAGGGGCTTCTGCATATATACAAGGAAGGGGAGGCTACTACTGAGAAGGCTCCCTTAACCCGATATCTATTTTTTCTTTCCTCTTCACTTTAAGAAACTGAGGGGATCTTAAGGCCTTTGGGTGTATTTCTTAGTCTATTTTATTTGTATTGCACTGGTGCATACAAGCCCTAGTCATGGACCAGGACCCCCTTGTGATAGGCACTGTCCAAACACGGAACAAAATCATGTTGCGTGCCCCAAAGAGCTTATAGTGTACGTTTTTATGCATATACATTACTGTTTTCAGTACCAGTATTACATGTAAACCCCAGAAAATATAAACCTCTCTCCAATAAAATAATTTAAAGAAAAAAAAAGTATATTGGCTCATACATGGCTTCAGTGATGTGATCTTTCTCTTTTACCTGTAAATAGTGGATGGTAACTTCATTAGGCTATTTTTTCTGGTCATGTGCTAATGTTTCTGCATACCTGGTACAATAATTAAAGTATTCAATGGTTTTTCTACAGTCAGCATACTTTTCCCTAGCACACTGCAGCTCAAAAGGGAATAAGATAAACCCATACACATATAAAAATGGTCTGTGACCACAGCACTAGAATTTGAGACTTCTTTCTCAGAATTGTCAGTGAAGATTAGTTCTTACTGGTTTGAGAGTGAAGGATTAATTACACTGACCACAGCTGGACACAGTACAAACAGTGTCTGTGCAAACTCCCCGCACAGCTCCATCAAAGTCCCTTAATTATGGCCAGCATACATTTCTATTCCAGTTCGTGGCCTCCCTTAAACAGAGACTACCAACTGTCCTAAATTGCTTGGTGGTTTGTTAAGGTGGAAACATATCCTCTCTGGACTAAACTCATTATAAGTAGGTTTATTAGTGACAAAGTAGTGTGGGCGCATTAACAAATGAGGAGAGGGAAAATCAATTATGATTTTAATATGACAGAACTACTAAGCTGATTTTTTTTTTCAGTCAGTCATTTACAAGGAAAATAAGAGAGATATGGAAATTAGGAAGTAAGGAAGATCTTAGTCAATATGATTTATGATCAAATGCAGAGAGGGGAATACTTGGAAAAATTAAATACATAAAGCAGCAACATGCGAGGAGGTATATTTCCTGATTCTATGGGAATTTGTTTTTGAATGTACTTAATTGTACTTAATTTGTGAAAAGTCAGAGCATTGGACATTGGAAATAACAGAGTACTGTAACTGGAAATTAAAAGGAAATGAGAGGAGGGGGTGGAGAATAATGTGGAAGAGAAACCTTTGTAGTAACCATCTGGTAAATGTCACCTCAATCCCCTGTAAAATAATGGAACCAATATTAAGATTGAAAATCTGTAAATCTCTAGAGAAGAATGATACCGCAATCAAAAAGTAACATGAATTTAAAACAAATTGTGCCAGATAAACTTGACATTGTCCCTTCTTTGGGCAGAATTACAAACTGAGTAGATGAAGGGAGTGTAGTAGATGTGATATAATCTGGACTTTAGGAAAGCATTTGGAACAGTGCCTCACAAAATCTTTTTTTTTTTTAAATCAGTTCAAATTGGCTAAGATATGAGCGCTGCCATATAGATTAAGACTGGCTAAAGGTCTGTAAGTAAAAAGTAACGATAAAAGACAATGTGGCTTTGAAGTAGGCCGTGTTAAGTGAGTTTTTGCGAGGTCCACACTAGGCCTAGGTTTTTGTCACAGTTTTACTAATGATCTGGAAGCAGGAGTAAGCAGATGATACTTACCTGTGAATAGCTGTACGTACCAAAGTGCTGTGCTGTACGGAAGCTGTGGCTGTGAATTAAAAGGTTCCTAGTTTGCATTAATGTAGTCCTGTGTGAAAAAGGAACTTTTTACTTCATGCCTGCAGCATCCACACAGGGGAGCTACAGTGCAACACTTTGGTGCACATGTAACACTGACAGACCCTGGTCATCAGTAGGCAAGATTGAACCTGGGACCTCAGTGTATGAGTGCCTATAGCATGAGCTGCTAAGACTGTAGAGAAGACTCATTTAATTCGCTCTAAGTGGTCTCAGTGCCACTAGATGGGCCAGAACACCACACCCAGGAGGTGTGTGGGTTACACGCACAGCAATTTACCCCCCATACTCTCAACTGCAAAGCAGTGTAGACATGCCCTAAGATTTCCTTTCCCTGGGCTCAGCTGCATCCTGGTCCTTGAGAACCTATGTATGCACAATGACATCAGCCTGCCTGGAATCTTTTAAAGTTCATTTCCCTGATCCCCATGAACTTACTATCTGCTAAATTAAAGTGATTTAATGTAGTTGGTATGGGTGGAGACAGTAATCTATTTATTGAACATTTTTGACTTGTCATTAATTATTTCGTTTCTTTTATTATTCAATACCATTTGCAGTTCTATGCGATAGAAAAGTCCCTATATTTTATTATCTTATTTGCTATGCAGTCCCTAATACATCCACCCTTTCCCACTCACATTTAAATACAATCAGTGGGGTATTGATGGAGGCATATATTCCAGAAATAAAGCAAACAGTTATCAGTCAAGTTAAACTATTCATACCATTGTTGGATGATTGGAAGTTTTCCAATTCAGATTAGGGAATAGACCTTATTAAGTAAGGGCCTCATCCAGTGCCCACCAAAATCAGTGAAAGACTTCCATTGACTTCAATGGAGGTTGAGTCAAGCTCTAAAAATGTTTCTTGTTTTGAAGATTATTCATCCAGTGAAATTCTCTCTCTTCTTTATGGAGATTCTAAAGACGCAGAATATTTTTGTAAAACCTAACATTGCCTTAGTTGCCATGAATATTTGGTGTTTTATTTGAAATTCTTCTTGAATATCAGGGTAAGATTTTGTCATCTTGATCTATATTTTGAGACAAAGAAATGTTGAGAGCTGGCATTTTTTATGGTTGTCTGTAAGGAAAGTTGAATGGATATAATTAATGGGATGACATGTTATGTTAATTTTCCATCCCTTAAATATTAGGAGTATTTTTCCTTTGTCTAGTATCAGAGATTTAGTTAGAGTAGCTAAGATTATTTGTGTCTTTCCATTAATTTATTGTAATATTTTGATAAATATTTAATTTTTTTTAAAAATCACGTTCTGTGAATATTAATGCTAGGAAAACTCAATCGCGTGAAGATTCACTTAAAGTGAATGCAAAAGATGTGTTAATATGGCCAAAGTGAATACATTTAAAAATTCACTATTTACCCAGCCCTAATAGCCATATATTCTTCTAGCTTGAGTTTCATGATCTCATTTTTCCTCGTGTGATAAAATCTGTGATAGTATTCATCTGATTTCTTCCTTGTGTTCACATGCAATACAAAAAGGTCAAAAAAGTTTGATGGTTTTAGCCTGAATTTAATAGGCTGGGTGCTAATGAAACTAAATTAATTCAAACATTGGCAGGGTAGATCTTCAGCCTCACAATGTACACAAGCTGAGGGTCTACCCTAACTTGTGTGGAAATACGTGAACTGAAACTGACAATTAATCAAAATCCATGAAACCAAAACTGGGAAGTTTCATAGAGCTCTTCTTAATATGTTGTGTCAATATTTTCAGAGATGGTGCCTAAAAAGAAGACTTTTAAATGGACAGACCTGTACTATATCCAATCTCTTGCATTGCTGCCAGCTTGAAATGGTGTTGGCATTGATGCATATGTTGCTGGAAACTCAGTGTATGGTAACATTTAGGAAAAATCAACCAACGTAGTACAAATATCATTGACTGACACCTGAAATGAATAGCTAAAGCCAAGAAATATCTGATTCATTAGAAAACAAATTCATCATGAAAATAGTACCCCCATATAACACCAAACAGATCACATCCTGGTGAGTATCATATTATGCATTGTCACCATTACATCTATATTAATAACAAATCATATATTATGCTTATCACTGGTGCGTACAGCAGATACCCAGAGTCTGTCCCTTACTGAGCATTGACCCCAACAGCTTCACTATTGGCCCCAATATCTGTGTCAGTACTATATGCAGAGTGGAAAATACTGTTTGCTCTGTGACCTTCTTTTAAAGAGGATCATACAGGAGAAGAGATTCAGCCACATGTCCTTTTTGAAAGGCCCTCCCACTTTCTCCTGCAAAAGGAATATGGGTAACATAATTTCTGATGTAACTTTTTTTGTGTGTGACACTTGGGCATAACTTGCACCTTTTTTCTCAAATGTGCACTCTCATGAGATGGGGAAATCAGATCCCTAGATGATAATACTTTTATTGGGCTCCCTAATCCTATTTTCTTTTTATTTATTAAGTTTTTCTGGAGGGAGGGTTTTTCTCTGGCTCTCGTATATGGTAAATTCATCCCCATGACACCCTATGAATTTGGGAAACATTAGTATTTCCATTTTACAAATGGGGGACTGAGGCACAGAGCCAAAAATAGCCAAAATCTCCTGAGTTCCAGTCCAGTACCTCAACCACAAGCCTGTCATTCCTTTCTTTCATTTCATCCCCTCAGTCACATTTATAGTTAACTTTCAGATCATTTAGTTGAATACTAGAATTAGAAAACATCTAATGCAATTGCATCTTCCATTCATTTCTGAATGTCAACATAACAATAGACCACAGGAAGCCAAACACTGAAGCTTCAGTTTAATGTGGGATTCTGCTGCTGATTACCAGAATTGTGAGCTGTGCTCGTTTGATTTACGACTCATCAGTAGCCTTTGATTGAATCCATTTATGGCAACATGCCTCAGCTTTGATAAGATTCTTCCCAGTTGCACTTCCTGCTTGGGAATCAATTTCTCAACATGCTTATTGCCTTTTTCAGTCACATTAGCTGTTGAAATGACAAGACACAGAAAGAGAAATCTGTGGTGTGATACACATGGATGATGTGAATCTGTCTGGACACCTCCATTCAGAGGACACTTTCCATTGTATTATCACACTTGGTTGCCAACAGATCTGTTAATCTGGACTGTTTTCCAAACCAAACACCCAAGCCTCCTCCTACACTAAAATAAATGGAGTCATTCATTGCAATGGTACAGGACCCAATTCAGGAAAGCACTTAAGCATCTGGTTATCTTTACACACTGATGTCCCTGTGGTGGCATATGTAAACCTCACACTGGAGAGCAAAGGGTTAAGGAACAATTCTTGGCCGAGGCAGTCCCACCCAGCCACACTGGCACAAGCTGGCTGCTCTGATCTCTAGGGGAAAGTGTTGCCCAGGAGCTCAATGCCTGAGACCAAACAGCACAAACCTGAGCAAACTTAAAGAGGAGAGGCAGGTAACTGATTCTGCAGGTCAGAGATTTTATTTGAGATTATTTGCTTTACTCTATTATGAGAAGATGAGGTGAGTAGGAATTGGTCGGGAGGCTACTTAGTACCCCAAGGTGCACAGCATAGCTGCCCACCATTGGACTCTGGACTGGAGCATAGTGGAGGGAGTGTTCCCGGCCTCCTCTATCCAATCCAAGAAAATGTGATAACAACAGGAGCCTTCTTCTTGTGGGAGACCCAGCTGGGGAAGACCCTGACCATTCAAGGGCTCAGACCCCAGAGTTCCCATGTTAAGGGAAGGACTGGAAAATCTGGGTGGGAGGGGTGAGCTGAAGGACAGGACTCTATTTTCAATGGGAAGATGACCTACTGCAACTTCATCTGACCACTACGGCAGCACTGTTAGTGGTTGTTCACCTTCTACAACCAGTGGAAAATGTGGGCAAGCTCATCCCTACCTTGCTAATGGGAGAGAGAGAGAGAGAGAGAGAGAGAGAGAGAAACTAACTAACTAACAAACAAAACCCTTATCTCATCAGGCAGACAAAAGTAACAGAAAGATGGATATGGAGAAATCGCTAAAGTGGGTAACGGACAACCAGCAGCAACAGGCGGCACAACAGCAGCAGTAACAACATCAGCTAGTACAGCAGATGGCTGCCCAACAGCAGCAACAAGCAACATAACAACAACAGCAACAAAAACAGCTAGTTTAAGAGCTGGCAGCCCAACAATGAGAACAACAACAGAGTCTTGTTCAGCAGGTGTTGACATTCATACAACCACAGAGGGCAGCAGTGGGTCCGTCTGCAGGTGAACCTAACCCAGTTCCAGCCACCACAATACCAGTGAAGCTTACAAAGATGGTATCAAAAGATGACCCCAAGCCATTTCTTGTTATGTTTGAATGGGTGGCCACAGCAGCCCAATGGTGGCCCAAACATTGGGCCATTTTGCTGGGTCTGTACTTCACAGGACCATCCCAGGTTGCTTGTGGGTGTCTTGACTCAGTCGGTGTGTAAGACTGCCCTTGTATCAAAGCCACCATTTTGAGCTATCTGAAATGTATTGCCACCATTACCACAGAGAGATATATCCACCAGCTGCCTGACCTTGGATGGTGGCCCAGACTTAAGGAGCAATGCTGGCTCTGGCTCCAACCCAAGACATGAACCATAGTACAAGTGGCAGAGCACGCGGCAATAGAAGAGTTTACCCAAATCCTACTGGTCCGGGTAAGAGACTGGGTGTGGAAGCATAGACTTGAGACATTGGTGGAATTGGCAAATTTAATAGACAGTTACATGCCTGCCAACAGACCCTCTTCTGAGACACCTTGGAGTGGTTATGCTGGAGCCAGGGGACTGGTTCACCCCAAGGCATGGGCTAGATGGGGATGCAGGCCTGATGGGAATGACAGTTTGGACACAGTATTAATGATGGCCAGAGAGCACAACATTGTAGCTATATTCTTTATATGTATGATGTTAGCATTAGCTGTTGTGGGAGCACTGCTTCACCCTTAGTTTGTTCCTCATAGTCCTTTGTTAAAGTTTACCCATTGATCTTTTAGCTGCTCATAGAGTTGTGTGAATACTGGAAAACCATGCCACCAATATTTCTTCCAATTTAAAAATGAATTTCCTCAGACTGTTCCTGTGTTCACTTTCTGCACACATTTGAACCATTGACACCGAGGTGTGTGGTAAGTGTGTCTTAAAACTGAGTATTTGCACAGGAATGGTAAGTGAAATCCTGGCTGCATTGAAGTCAAAGGCAGTTTTGACATTGACTTCAGTGGAGCCAGGATTTCACCAACAGTACCTTATGCGAGTAAATCAGAGCCTCCACCCACCACGCTTGTTTTTCCTCATTGCTGCCCAGCTCTTCCTCCAGCTGCCACTGGTTCCTCGAGCATCAGTTTAGTCCTCACTATGGCCCTGATCCACAGACCACTAAAATCAATGGAAAAACTCCCGTGACTTCACTGGCTTTCTATCAGGCTCTATATCTTAGTAACACTAATAGAGATACCTGTAAAAGTTCAGAGACTCTGCGCCTGATTCTTCTCTCAGCATATATCAGGAGCAGCACCATCGTCCTCAATATAAGTTACACTGGTATAAGTCAGACAAGAATTTTTTTTGAAGAGGATTCATAAAGAAAAAACATTAAGGTAAATTGCTACGATAGCCAGTTTCACTGAATAAAGGTAATATTTTTCAGAGAGAAACATCTTTGAAGCCACAAGTGGAAGAGAGACAATATGTTTGTTTGAAGATGCAACATCTGGAAGACTATAATAAAAGTAAAACTTTAGTTACACATCCCATGTGGACTATGTTTATTGCCCAAATGTTTTATTGTAAGAGGAGTTCTGCTTGTTGGTCAGGCCATACAATATGTTGGGGTGTCTGAGGAGAGTTAAGATTCGGGGAAAGATGTACATCACATGGTGTCTTCAAAATTTTGCAAGCTACAAAACTTCTCCAGAGCTGGGATCAAGCAATCTATATTGAAATGAGACTTATCTATGAATTTTCAAGAAAATAGGCATTAGCTGATGGCTATTTAAATGGTTTTAAAATTAACTACATTGATCAAAAGCAGGCAAAGGATGGAATTTGATTGGAAGTTTAAAATCAGACACAGGACAATTTTTGTTTAATTCAAATCAGTTTGCCATAGAAAACACATGAATTGTTGACAGTTCAGGGGATTTCACTCAATCTGTTCACTTCTACTGCCTTAAGTAAGAAGAGAGCAAATTTGGGGAGATGATGAACACTTAAAAAAAATCCATCTTTTATCACATACAGAAGTCTTTTCAATTTGCACCAGAATTTCTGGTATATAACATGTACTTCAGTGAGATGATGTACCTTGCCACGGTTCATTGTGGCAAAAATGTTGACAATGATTATGACAACTGTGCAGAATAATCAAAATGCTTTTAAACAAGTTATTTAAATTCTCCCTTTAAATAGTAGTTCTTGTAGGCACTTGGGCACCTAACATGAAGGGCTAAATTAATCTCTGGTGTAACTCAATTGCAGCCAATTGAGTTGCTACATCAAGGCTGAATTTGGCCCTCAATCTACAATTTTTCATGTATTGACTGACTATGGTAAATTTTTCTGTTTCAAAGGAGGCAGACAGAAAAAACTCACATGCAGTAGAGGAGAATGAAAAAAATGTGAAAAAATATATTAAATGAATTGATTTCTTTTTGTTCATAAATTTTCTACCTCCATTTTAGGATTACCTCAGATATATTTGTTATCCAAAATTGTTTGCTGAAAAACTTCTGTGAATAATTCTTGGTTTGTAGACTGTTCACAATTTATTGTATATAATATTCAAAACTGGAACTATTTGGCTAGTTTTGATTGGAATCTTGGGTCATATGGTATCTAATCGCTGATTAGATAAGCATAACTTGTAGAATCTGTTTTCCAATGCTCACACTGACTGATTTAAAAAAAATCACTTTCTGCAAATTTTACCTAATATGCTTTAAAATTAACTCTTTCCATAATAATTTCTGCCAGGAAATTCAGTAACTAGAATGTTTGAAGAAAGCAAAGATGAAGGTGCTCAGATACAAGTACAACGTCTTCAGATAGAAAGAAAAGGGATGGAAAAACAACCAAAATGAATTCAGTATTTTTGGTCAGTGAATTTTTGTAATATATCTGCCCAGCTCTAATGTTTATCGATTATGTTTGTGAAAACCTGAATTTGCATGCCCAGCAGTATTTTGCATATGTATAGCAAGAAGTTGCACAGCTTCCTGTTTCACCCAAGTAAATTAGGTGTGTGACGGGTTGGATCACAGAAACCCCCTTGGGAGCTGCCATCTAATGTGCAAAGACTACCTCTGCTCCTGTTTTCCCTGCCAGCTCAGGACTCCAGCACCCTGTCTTGCTGAGCCAGACACTCCCGTCTGGCTCCAGACACAGACCCAGGGTCTGAATCACTTGTCCCAAAGCTGCAAGTTTACCTGAAAACAGCTCACAGAAGTGTGCTTGTCTTTAGCACTCAGATGGCCAACTCCCAATGGGGTCTAAACCCAAATAAATCCGTTTTACCCTGCATAAAGCTTATGCAGAGTAAACTCATAAATTGTTCGCCCTCTATAACACTGATAGAGAGATATGCACAGTTGTTTGCTGCCCCAAGTATTAATACATACTCTGAGTAAATTACTAAATAAAAAGTGATTTTATTAAATACAGACAGTAGGATTTAAGTGGTTCCAAGTAGTAACAGACAGAACAAAGTAAGTCACCAAGCAAAATAAAATAAAATGCGCAAGTCTATGCCTAATCAAACTGAATACAGATAATCTCACCCTCAGAGATGCTTAGGTAAGTTTTTTCTTAGACTGGACACCTTCCAGGCCTGGGCACAATTCTTTCCCCTGGTACAGCTCTTGTTGCAGCTCAGGTGATAGCTAGGGGATTCTTCATGATGGCTTCTCTCTCCCCTTTGTTCTCTTCCACCCCTTTATATATCTTTTGCATAAGGCGGGAACCCTTTGTCCCTCTGGGTTTCCACCCCCCTCAATGGAAAAGCACCAGGTTACAGATGGATTCCAGTTCAGGTGACACGATCACATGTCACTGCAAAACTTCATTACTCACTTGCCAGCACACACATATACAGGAAGACTCACAGGTAAATACAGCCATCTGCAGACAATGGGAGTCATCAAGATTCCAAACCATCCTTAATGGCCCACACTTTACATAATTACAATAGGCCCTCAGAGTTATGTTTTATATTTCTAGTTTTAGATACAAGAGTGGTACATTTCTACAAATAGGATGATCACACTCAGTAGATTATGAGCTTTGTAATGATACCTTACAAGAGACCTTTTGCATGAAGCATATCCCAGTTATGTTATGTTCACTTTTTACCATATTTTTCTAAAACTATCCCAGTTACATTATATTCACTTATTATCATGTTATTATAAAACCATATAGACTGCACAACGTCACAAGGTGGAATATGTGTCTGTATTTTTCTGCGTCTCTTCTGCTGAAAATTTGTCCCTAGCTCGTTCTGCATTATGTCATTTTCTTGTATCTACTTTGGCATTTAAGTTTATCCTAACCCCCTGTCTCATGTTAAAAACAAACAACTAAATAATGAAGGCATAATTATAGGAACTTTGGAGACGTAAACTATTAAGCATTATTAGATATTAGTAAGGTTGGTATGTCAATCCCCAGTTCTGGGGATGCCACGGTAGGTTATACAATCCCCATCATGGGAGGTTTTTGAGAATGGATTGGACCCTCACCTGTCGATGGACTAGTTTACTTGGTCCTGCCTCAGTGCAGGGGCTGGACTTGATGACCTCTCGAAATCCCTTCCAGCTCTACATTTCTCTGATCACACATAATTATGGTCTGATTCATGCTGCATGGCTGTGCACATGATATTGATGTCAAAACATTCTCAACAGTTACAGGTCCCAAAGATATGTGAAGCCCCGGCCTTTTTAAAAGACATTGTATAACGCAGGACAGGATGGAAGGTTTAATGGGGCATTATTAATCCTGGGATAACTTTCTCGTAATTTATAATTTTCTACAGAAGGGTCTTGGGGATTAAAGCCTCAGAATTTGCTCTGAGGCTAGCTGTCCTTCAATGTTCTAAAGAAACTTGCCAGAGAATGAAAATCGTATCAGGAGCAATTAGACAAAAGGTCAGCATAAATAGCTCCTGTATCCACAGCATTATCATCACCCAAGTGTCTCTTACTTACAGTCTGTTGTGACAAAGTAAAAGCTATTTCAGCTGTTATATTGTGATGGCTGTTATTTATGGAACATAAAAGGATACTGAAATACAAAAGGGTTTGAAAAGACCAGGGTAAGATCAGATAAAAAAAAATGTGAGAGAAACAGGCATCTTGGGATGGTAACTACCCTGCCATGTACTGACAGGGAGGTTGTATATTTTTAGAATATACTGAAAGGAATGGTGCTTTTACTTAGATTTTTATGGTTTACCATGAGATGCAATTTTCTGGCCCTATATGCAGTTGTAACAAAAGTCAGAGAGATTTTATGATAGCTGCCAGAGTTCATAAATGATGGCATACACTAAAATATTTATAGAACTGTAAAATCTTGATTTCTCTCTGGTTTAGCAGATGGGGTCCTAAAACCAGTTCCCAGTTTGTCACATTTCTTTACCCTTTGATGACAAAGAAGCCTGTTATCACTCTCCACCCCCGGCAGCCAAGTTCACTAGTGTAATCAAGTTCACACTTCCATCCAATTATATACACTAGGATCTCATGAATTAAGAGAAGTCAGCAGTGCAAGACTTTTAATTATTCAAAGCAGCCTCCCTATCATTAAGCATCAGGATCAAGGCAGCCTTGATACCACCGTGACCAATGTCCATTTTTGACTCATTTGGATGTAATTGTTCACCTAGTGATTGGTGAAAACCTATTTCAGAATCGGTGCACTACATCAACTGTAGAGCTAAATGCTACTGAAACACCAAAAATAGTCTGCTTAGATGTCTGATGTGAAACTCTGATATAGTATAGCTATTTGTGTCTGTTCGGGGAAGTTTGTTGTCCTTAAAGAAAATAATGAATCCCTGTAGCACTGCTAAACACAATTGCACTTCAAAATTAAAAGTGATAGCTGAAAGCTGGAGGTGTGATAAATCATCTGTAAAACAGCAAGTTTGGATTGGTGACCAGGATTTTCCCATTTTAAAAGATCTGTAGTTAAAAATGGAAATATGGAAGGAGAGAAAGCACCATCTTGAGTCACATGACTTCCTATTTCAGAATTATTGTATATCCACAGATATAGCATATATTTTGGTCAAATATCAATCTAAGCTCAGGACACATTTAACATATTTTATTCATCATTTTAGTGCTATTTTTGTTAATTAATTTCCACTATCATACTTGTTACATCTGCTATTATTATTTATATGTTAGAAATAAGGCAAGGATGAGATTCTCGTTGGGCTAGGCACTGTAAAGCCAAGTAACAAAGAAGACATTTCCTATCCCAGAGACTTTGTGTATTAGGCAGGACACTACAGGAGGACAAAAGAGAAAAGCAGGATGAGGGATCAGTGGGAAGATGAGGTGACAAAAGAGAATTCAGCAGAAAAATAGAAGTTTCCATTCATTTGTAATTTCACTATTGCTTTATAATTTATTTCAAATTAATAGAAAGTTTTAACACCGAAAATGGATTTACTTACACTGAAGTTGAATCTGATACAGTGGGTTTCTGCTAATTCCTAGTAATAATATGTACCACCTTGTGCCTGTAGAACAGGAAGTGAGGCAACTGGGACCTATATGCAATGAAAGCAACAGAATGCAATATGCAAAATGCAGCAGATCTGAATATAAAGCCTTGGGACCAGATCCTGAGCTGATGTAAATCCGCATAGCTTCGTTGAGTCAATGGAGCTATGTTGATTTACACTGGTAGAGGATGTGACCTATTAAATGGCTGGGCTTGCTGTGGAGATTCCTTGTTCCTCAAAAACATTTTTTTAAGCTCTGGGAATGAAGTAAAGCTCTATTCCTTAGCCTACCATTAACACTTACTGCTTGAATCGTCTTTCTTTTGGACATGAGAATGGAAGAATGAGTGAATGAAAGAGCAAGGAACAAAAATAAAGTTACAGTGGCATAAATTATTCAGGTGTTGTAAGCAGCTCTTTGTAAAACTACAGTGATTACAATTGTACTTTATCTTGCAAACTGTTTTTTTATTTTTCAGTAGAGTGGCACGCATTTTCCATAAAGGTGTATTCTCTCTCTCTGGTCCCCATCAAATTAGTCTCTGAGTGCCTCCTGAGTTCTTTTTAAAATACAAACAAAACCAACAATAACAATATAACTTTCACATTCTTCCTTTCCTTTTAGGAGAAAATCCTGATTAATTTAGAGGGTTTTGTGTGTGTGTGTGGTCTCTAGCATTAAGCAATGGTTTTGATAGCACTGGTTAGACTACTGCATGCTTTAGGATAGGTAATAATACAGTATCCTGAGAGATGAGATTAGCTAAGGCTGGTGCCAGACAACCAGGTAATAGCTTGTGAAGAACCACAGATCTTGCGTTGATCAGCTGGAGGCTGGGGTCCTGGCATTTCATTGTTTTATATCCCAGCTGAAGTAGATGTTTGCTGATTTCACTGGATTGGTTGTAGATGTTTAGTTATCATCTTTTGAAACCCTAGAGGGGATATTCCCTGTCTATTCCTTTCTGTTCTGACTTCTGCTGAGGAGGGCTAGTGCTTGGTGGCAATATAATATGATTAAAATATGACTATGTATATCATTGTTGCTACCACTGTTATACCGTTGCAACAAATTTTGTACAAAGTATGTCAGGTAAGGTGTTAATGGAAAAAGAAATGGTTTGCTGAATATGATTATCCTATTTGTATGCATTTATCATTTCTGTATCTGAAGTTATGAATATTGACTATGTACCTGTATTTCAAAGGTGTTTGCTCCTGTGGAAACACCCACAAGGTATTTTACATCCAGTCTAGCCAGCACATTGTGAATGGACTATTCAAGTTGATGACCCATCAGCAAACACAATGGACCATGGAAGAAGCTTATCCCCACCGGATGGACTTTCCTGTGGATGTTTTAGCCAGAATATGAGTAATGGCCCCTGCTATGATTCATTGAATCATGTAAGGGCATGTATTTAGACTAGTGACCCGAAATTCCATCTTGTGCCTGTATTTTTTGACTGACTGTACTGAGAGCAGACCCGCCACATGTCAGAAAGTATAAAAGGCTCTGGAAGCATCTCCATTTTGCCTCTTTCCTGCTCTGATCTCTGGACTATGGACTTACATTAACAGAAGCATTACAACCAATGGACTGAGGACCTTCCAATCCTTTGGATGTTACCAGAGATGTTATAACCCAGCAGTTTATTCCATCACTGCTGCAAACCTGATCCAAGAACTTTGCAATGACTTTTTGTATTTGATTCCTTTAACCATTTTAATTCTCACCTCTTTCTTTTATTTTGTAAATAAACCTTTAGATATTAGATACTAAATGATTGGCAACAGCGTGATTATTGGGTAAGATCTGAGTTATATATTGACCTAGATACATGGCTGGTCATCCTTTGGGATCAGGAGAACCCTTTTGTTTGATTAACTTGGTCTTAAATAACCAGTCATCATTAAGTCTAGTGTCTGGGTGATGAAACTAGAGCTGGGATACCAAAAGAGACTGCATTGTTGACTTATTAGCCAGTGTGGTAAGACATAAATTTACTTTTGTTGCTGGTTTGGTATATCTTATGGAAGAAGAACCACCAGTTCGGGGGTGAGTCTGCCCTATTTTTCAGCAGTTTGTCCTGAATCTGACAGCCTCAGCTGTGACCCACTGAGGCACGGTGACATTGGTATACTTGGCTGTGGTAGCTATCTAGTGGTGTGGCAGATGCCTAAAGGACAGGAACACTGCTCAACTCCCCAGGGAACTGAATTAAGGACAGTTGTTGGTAAAGTTATGTGGTAGTGCCAAATGCCTGTGATATAGGAAGTGTGCTTGACAGCCCTAGGCACTGTGTTGTTGCTGTGCTAGAGGAAAGGACACAGCTTTACTCCAAGGTAGTGGAAAGGGAGGCTGTATGTGGGAGGCATTTTAATAGAGTTACATTTAATTTGAGACTGTGATTCTGCAAACACCCAGGAGCATAGTACTTGCAACTGAGAACAGGCCTACTGAAGGAAATGTGGCTATTGTTACTTATGGTAGCAAGTCCTACACTTGCCAGTAAGTGTTTGCAGGTTCAAGGCTCATATTTGGAATAACTTTAAATGTCCAGGCCCCACAGGTTTAACTCCCAGAAGAACTGACCGAGCACTTCCTCCTTCTGAGGTAGGTATACTGAGTGCAATGTAATTTATTACATGGGATCACCCAGGTGAGGCATTCAAAACTAAGGACATGCCTACTTTGTGCATAAGCATTAAAGCTATCATGGCACTTTTATTTTGGGGAAATAGGGGGATCTCTTGCAGTACCTGGGACAAAATTTTCTCTACCTTGACAGTTATTCAATGTGTTATTTGTCAGTTGGTTGCTGTATTTCATTGGTCCACCATGTATATAGGGCCCAAGTAGGGTGACCAGATAGCAAGTGTGAGAAATTGGGACTGGGGTGGGGATAATAGGCACCTATATAAGAAAAAGCCCCCGATATCGGGGCTGTCTCTATAAAATCGGGACATCTGGTCACCCTAGGCCCAAGTCTGTAAATCATACTAACAGGCATCATGCCTACTATTGTGGGTATGCTCAATGAAGTCATTTCAGGGGGCGGGGGGTGAAACTCCCAGTGACTTCAGTGGGGCCAGAGTTTCACCTAGGACTTATGGTAGTAGGCATTATACTCTGTAGTAAACATTTGCAGGATCAGGCCTAGAGTTTGTAACGTGTGCTGGTGTTCTTCACAATAGAAGGAATGTATAAATGTAAAATTCTGGGATCTAAAAGTTAATTATGAACATTTGGTATTCAAATACAGATAAACTGCTAAAAGAAATATATTACAGTGTTACTTTAGAACAAAGCATACTGTTTTCCAGATGCTTATTATTACTCATTAATTGTATCATGTTTGTACTTAGAGGCCCCAAAATTAAACTCTGGTATCATACAATTTATCCTACAGATCTGGATCTGTGTTGGAAAGTATGAGAAGTTAAATTCCACCTCTGACCTATGGTGACTTCATGTCATGTTTTCCATTTCAGCAATAGAACTGTAAAAGATAATGTTTAGAGAATATTAAAGAGTGTTTTGTATGTAGGGCTGGAGAATCATGGTAGAGAAGACGGAAGAGAAATACAGAGAATATTACTTAACTCTTGAAATATACTATCTAAATAATGAGTGGTAATTGGGCATTCAAGTACCATATGTGAGAGAGTGCCTGGGAATCTCTTACAGCATCACAAAACATCTGCAGGAGATATTCCTGCTTTTACATCTTTTATTGGTGTCCATATTGCATGGGAAATGAAGTAGGATGATTGCACAATGGAGGACACTGAGGAGCCCTGAATACATTGATGTACATTTTATTCCATATGTGTGAGTTTACTTGCAGGTTCATTCCTTTCTCTAAAGTAAACTAGCATTTTGCTGTGAATTGGGTGTTCTTTTGTTAGGAGATTGTAACTGGGAGATGCTATGTGAGACAGTGAGTTTGTTTTTATGTAAAAACTAGGGAGAGAAAATGTATAAGAACTTTATGAAGTACACCAAAGACTTTGAAATACAATTAGAAATTTACATTTCAAAGGTGAACTTTGGGGTGAAATCCTGAAATCAATAGAAGTTTTGCTATTGAGCTATATGGAGGCAGGATTTCACCTTTGGATTTCAAGTCAGATAATGTAATTAAAAGACCATTTATTAGCCAGTCATCATTTGGTGAATCCCTTTTTCTCCCTAATGATTTTAAAAAAACATATATTATTAATTTCCATTTTAAAATCAACAAGTATTATTGCCTAATACTATCTAATGTCTAAATTCTGCCTTTGAATGCATGTGGCTGGCTGCCCTTGACTTTGGAGAAATCCAGGCATGTATGTATGAGGGCACAATTTGCCCCTACATGTTCACCGTGTATCTGGTTCAATAATGCTTCCTGTACATTTTTATTCTGGACATGACCAGAGGTGAATTAGTTACATTTTAGCCTGCAATGAGGTGAAGCCCCCATGCTCAGCCTAGCTGATTATTCCAATCACGTTTGTATAGCTCAGCAAATCCTTTCTTTTGTTGGAAGAAGACCTTTCTTTGCCAATACTTTCCCCACATCTCCAGGAACAATGCATAGCTGGTAAATCTACTCAATTATTATTCTATTCCAGAGGACATAGAATGATTTACATTTATATGCCAACATTTTTTTTCCTTGTTACCCCAGCAAGAGCCAGGAAATGATTTATAACGATGCAGAAGTGTTGGCACAGATGTTACACAGCCTCAGCATGTTTGCATTGCACAGTGTGATAGACTATTTTGAATGTGCCTCTACACAGGTAGAGTGGGAAGTGGCACTTGTGTCAGCAGTGTCCACAAAGTAACAGCACAGGGCAGGCACTGGCGCTGCTGATGGTGAAAATATTTGGAATTCATCTTTTTTAGCAGGTCATTTCTGTGCGCTGTACATTGGGGAGGGGGTTGTTTGGTTCTTGTAATTAGTTGCCTCTGCTGAATTCCTAATGGAATTGTGGATCATAAAAAAACATTCCATTGCGGAACAGTTGGCAGCTTAGAGTTTGTTGTTGTTTTTCTCTCTTTTCTTATAGGAAGCTGAAAGACTGCATGGATATGGAGAACAAAAGCTTATTACTCAGTGGGGGCCTTGTTTCACGTCTTTCCGGAAGGCTGATGTTATCAGGGAAACTGTGATTTTCAGCATCAGCAGAGCATTTAAAAAATGTGTTTCAAATATTTTTCACATTTGGGAAGAATGAGCATTTATCAGGGCTGGACCATAAGTTCCATATAGCCTGTTAGAGCTTCATTCAAGGCAACATTGCCCAATGTTTAAAGAGCCAGATATGTGGGTGTGGCAAGGAGGACAGAACCCACACAGTGTGTGCATTAAAACTATGACCAAGTATTTTATTTCCTCTAGGGTGCCCCTTGATTATGTCCACTATAGCTGAGCATCAAAGGGGATAGGGCAGAGGGAGCTGAGGTGCTGTTCTCTTTTTCTCCCAGTTCACCTACTGCATGTAAGAAAATCTGACAAGAATCACTACTCAGGTAATTTAAAGGAATGCTGTCAGGGCTGTGAGATCTAAAATTAGAGCTGTGGTTTGGGTTGCAGATTCACACATTCATACACATCCTGCTGTCTGTCTGCTCTCCTCTGTGAAGTTCGGCCAGGAGAGGGCTTGTTGATTGTACAGTGGAAGGTCTCTAGGGGATGTATTAAATCTGCACATCCAGCCTGACTCTGCCTCATCTGGAGCTGACCTGGTCCACTTTGTAGGTTGGACTACACAGCTCCATCCCTCATGACAGACTGGGTTTTGCAGGTGGCTAGTGGTGCTGTACTTCTGCTTCTGCTAGAACTGTCAGTCTGGGGTGCTCATCCTATTTGCACCTATAGATGTTTTGTACATCACAGGAAGTAAATATGGACCTCAGATACACTAAAGGAAATGATGGACAAAGGCCCAGGGAAGTTAAGTGCCTAAACACCTTTGAGGATCTGGGCCAAAATGACTACAAAGAGTTGGCAGGGGATGTAAGTCTGGGCAGCATTTGGTGTGTTATCTTCATCCTATTATAAAGAAAATCATAGTTGAAGGAAACCACATTTTGCATTGAGGCCTAATGATATTAACTTCAGAAGAGCTGCCATCTGCGATTTACAATGGAATAGGAGCTGGATTTTGGCAGCACATATTGTGTGTGGAATAGGCAACCATTACACGCCTTGAAAATAATGGATCTATCTCAACCGAGACATAGTTAATTAGAACAATCCACATGCATGACATATAATCTATGATTAAGTTGGTGGAGGGAAGATAGGAAGTTAGACCTTAGTCCTAGCAATGGTGACACATTCTGCACTCAGTTACACTTTTGCAACCTGAGGCACCATACGTTTAATTAAGGGCAGGATTTAGCCCCATGTGTACTTTATAGGTAAGGGCCCATATCATAACAGTACAGAGCCTGGAAAAGAAATATGGGACAAATCATAGCCCTTTTAGCCAGGTGCAATACTTACTTACATGAGGGCTAAATTTGTCCTTCTGATGTCTAGAAATACTGAGCAAAATAGACTACAGAGACTCCTTATAGTACTGTACATTTTCCCTGTGAGTCCACTAAAATACCCCCACTTCCTCATTCAGCAAAGAGAGCCCTCCAAACACTTGGTTCTTAAACAACCCAGGCATTTTAGTGCACTTTGTTTCTTCTCCCCAGAGGTATTCTTGGCTTGTGTTCTCTCCTCTTATTGCAGCTTTAATCTTACAATCTGAACTGGGACTTGTTTACATTTTTATTTTTTAAAAGGTGTGTGTGTGTGTGTGTGTGTGTGTGTGCATTCAAGTTCTAAATTGACAGATGCCTTTTTGTAGAACTGAAATGACATATCTGAGTTTTAGTGCTCTCTTCCCTATATTTGCATATTTAATTACTTGCATCACATTTTATTAGTATGTTACCTGATGAAGAATTCTGACTAATTAATTTCACCTGGAATTGCATGCTGGTGTATGAAAAAATTACATTTGGCCATTTGTGGAGACCAGCTGTGTATTAAGAATATCTGATCCCCATCTGAAGAATTAAAAAGAAAGCAAGAGAAAGCAGTTGATTGTAAAAGCTTGTCCCTTTTTTCTCAAGCCCTGAAGGTATTATTATTATTGGCAGATATCCTTTATTACTCACCCTTTTTATACTAAACAATAACTCAGAAGTTTGCTCTAACTGAGCATCATTCAGTCAGATGCCTTTGCCTTCGAACATTTCAGCTTTAATTTGTAGTAAAACTAACGTTGTTGAGTTCCACCCATACACATGCACTCATTTGCTTCCATTCCAGCATGACTCATAGACAGACAACTTCATTTTGACCACAAATTGTTTTTTGTCTAGTTGGTATTAGAGAAAAAAATCCATTAGGAATATAAGCGTATTCTTAAAAGCTACCTTTAAAGGGACAAAAATGTGTTCTTTCAGCAGCCTGACTTAATCCTACAACATGGCTGAACACACACATATACTCACTCGGTGGATAGTTCTGGTTTGATTCTTTGTCTGCACTGACAACAGATGGTGTTTTAATAAAGTCCAGTAGGAATATTACTGTGAGTAAACAATCCAATGCATGCCAATTTCATAATTGCTGGGTACTGATACAGCCTCTTACCTGCTGAATCCAAATTGGGAGGAAACCAACTGTGCATACACCTACTGGCAGAAGCCAGATTCACAGCTGTGGTATGCTCCAGCATCAAGCTACACCACGGAAGGTAAATTGCAGCTCCAATCATCTTTCTTGGCACAGGGCTTGGGGAACAGCTGCCATCTGGCTTGTCATCAAAGCACGGTCACTGAGTTTCTGGGAGATGAAATGGCTTGCTTTTTACCTTGACATGCATGAAGATTGCTATCTTCATCTTTACAGGTATCTTTTAAAATAACATTCTTGGCTTTCTTAGGAAGAGATTACCAAGTGGGATTTTCTTCTGTAAGTGATTCCCACGCCTTATGGGGACTCAGAGTCTAAACCTGTTATATGCTAATTAAAGATTCACACCCACATCACTTGTCAAAGAGATAAATCTTGCTCATTTGTTTTCATCATTAACAGGAAAAAATGGTAAAAAAAAAATACCACTCCTTACACTTGCAGGTTTATGTTCAAATGTTTGTTTTGAATGAAAGTGTTGATGCATCAGAGTTGTTATTCCTACTAATACATCCTAGTGGGGGGGAGAGTTTCTGCTGTGGGGGAACCTCTAAGCTTCCCCTGCTGGGGGACCATGTAAGCCACACGCACTCAGTAAGCACTTATTTAGTGCATTGCATGTTTACATATGCTCAATAAGGGTGTGACTTAGGAAGCAACTTAGATGTCTAAACTTCAGAGTTAGCTGCCTAAGTCCCTGTGCATAGCACTACTATTAAACTTCTGCTTGGCTGCTGTCTAAGCTAACAGATGCTTAATCTTATGCAGTGCCTAACTTTCCATTATAAAAGTTCCCTAGGCACCTAAGTTTTAGATTCTCGGGTATGCAGACTGCTGCCCCACCGTAGGTGTTTGGACAACTATCTCCCACCAAAGCCCCTGAGTGACTGATGAACTGGGGGAAGTCAGGCATTCTGCTGCCTAAGTCCCACACTGGACCTGATTTGTGGATACCTACTGGATCAGCTCTCATTCAAAAATCCATCTGCAGGATGAGGAGATGCCCTTATAACTTTTAGTCAAGTGGTTAGAGCACTTGCCTGGACAGGGGAGAAGCAGGTTCAATTCCTCCCTTTGTGCTGGAAGGAGGCAGAGAATTTGAACAGGGGTCTCCCACCTCTCAGAAGAGCACTCTAACCACTGAGCAACAGGCTATTCCGATGTAAGGCTTCCTCACTCTCTCCTGTTAAAGCTATTCCGCTGTGGATAAATAATGAAATAACAATTGGAGCACGGGGACTGGACCCATGGTTTTCCCCATCTCATGTGGGTGCCCTAACCTTTGGACTACAGTCTCATTCTCATTTTCTCTCTCTTTCTCTGGCCCAATGACTGTTCCACTGTGGATACATGCTTAAATGGTCATTGGGAGGGGGGCGGGGAATGATTCTATAGTCCAGTGCTAAGGGCATCCATGTGGGTGGTGGAAGATCATAGGTCCAGTCTCCCACTCTTTCATTATTTATCCACAGTGGAACAGCTTCAACAGGAGAGACTGAGGGAGTCCTTCAGCTTAGTTGTTAGAGCTCTCTCCTGAGAGGTGGGAGACCCCCATTCAAATCCTTTCTTCACAACAAGCAGAGAAGGGAACTAAACCTGGGTCTCCCACAGCTCAAGTGAGTGTTCTAACCTGTAGGCTAAAAGCTATAAGGAAGACACCTCTTCTGGTTGTTTTGTGGGGAGTGAGGCAGGCATCTCACTCATTCTGACAAGAAACAACTTAGGTGACTAAGTCACCAGATTCCAGGAGGCAGGTTCCCATTCATGGATCACAAGCAGAGATAGACGCCTCTGCATTATGGACTTAGGGTATGTCTATACCGCACACTCCCTTACAGCAGCATGTAGAGTACATGCACTGCACACCCCCTTAGCACAGGTATAAATAGCAGTGTAGATGGTGAGGCACTGCTTCGGTGAGTAGAGTTAAGACAAACTAGAACCTTTGGTCTGTACTCGACATGGTTCTCACCATGCCCAAGCAGTGTCTTCCCATTGACTCCCCTCTGCCAAAGCCTTTCACTGCCCCGTGTAGCTACACACCACAGTGAGTGTAGATGCAGTCTGTTTTTCACTGTGGTGTGTAGCTACACATACCCTACATGCCACCATCAGTGAGTGTAGACATACCCTTTGGCGCATATCTCTATTAGCGGGCTGGGGCTTATCACACCCCTCTGGTCCACATCTCCCATAGGCTAGCTTAGGCAGTTCCATGCCTTGTGTGGAGGCTTTTATGGATCTTATTCTAAGGCATCTATCTCTCCACATTCATTGTACAGGAATCCTAGGCCAGTACCTCAGTTTTGGATCACAGTGTTGTTTCTGTGGTTTTCTAGATTCCTAAAAGTTAAATAGTGTGGTGCTCAGCATTGGAATGCCTAAGATCCCACCCTAATAGTCATTTAGGCCTGGTCTACGCTATGGGGGGATCGATCTAAGTTACGCAACTTCAGCTTCGACGTACTTAGATCGACTTACCGTGGTGTCTTCGCTACGGTGACTCGACTGATGCCGCTCCCCCGTCGACTCTGCCTGTGCCTCTTGCTAAGCTGGAGTACAGGAGTTGACAGGAGAGTGCTCGGGGATCGATTTATCGCGTCTAATCGATCCCCGCTGGATCGATCGCTGCCTGTTGACTCTCCCGTCAACTCCTGTACTCCAGCTCGGCGAGAGGCGCAGGCAGAGTCGACGGGGGAGCGGCAGCAGTCAACTCACCATAGTGAAGACATCACGGTAAGTCGATCGAAGTACGTTGACTTCAGCTACATTATTCATGTAGCTGAAGTTGCGTAACTTAGATTGACACACACACACCCCTCCAACAGTGTAGACCAGGCCTTAGAGAGCACCCACAGGGAAGGAGTTGTGTGTCTTGGTCTTGCCTCAAAAGAGTTTATAATCTAAGACCTCCATCCTGCAAACTGTTACACATATGAGTAAGTTTACTCACATGTACAGTCCTTATTCATGCAAACTCGGTGACACGGATTCAAGATACACAAAAGGGCTTGACTTTTTGTTGAAAAAACTTCCTTTCAGATATGGGTGATGCAGCAGAAGAAATGTTTTGCAGTCAGATGGAAGTACATTACATTGTTTGAAAAATCCACTTGTTGAACTGTTCATGAATGTAGGCATTCAAGCATGGTAACTGTCCATGGACATGGGTCCTTTGTAGCATTCCAGGAAACTAGTTCTTCAGTGACCAGAAAACACAGCAACTCTCTGAAAATCTACTTGAGGCCTATGCAGCACCAAATTAAGGAAATTTGGGG
This sequence comes from Trachemys scripta elegans, assembly GCF_013100865.1. Lineage (NCBI taxonomy): Eukaryota > Metazoa > Chordata > Testudines > Emydidae > Trachemys > Trachemys scripta. The sequence goes on from NC_048299.1 coordinate 170,715,261, forward strand.
TTCTAAGTGCATCCCACATGGGGCCCCTGTGTTCCCACACCCACCCACATATCATGAGCCTGACACTCCTTGGTTTGGCAGCAGGTTTAAGAGTTAATGTAAATGGGGCATTTCACACATCATGGAGCCATTGTTTCAGGATGCCTGCAGACTCAGACAGACATCAGTTACATTCAGTTCATGTGTTCCAGCGTGTCTTTGCAAAAAACATAATATTTTTTAAATGTCAGTGGAGATTGTGAACTCCTCGTGTGACTCGACGAGCTGGGGCCCTCAACATGGACCTGTAGTTACTATCACTTAATCTGGCCCTCCATAAACAATGAGGTCTCCTAAAAATGGATGGGAATGCCACTCATAAAACTGACACTGTACTCTAAACTAAGGACACAATCCAGCAAGTTGCTAAGCACCTCCTGGGAGATGCTTAGCTCAATCAATCCCTCAGCTGAGGGCACTTCAGGATAGTTCCCTAGGGGCTGTCTGGAGCTATGCAATACCACCTAATGGGAATTCTGCACATATACAGAGGGCAATATATTCAGCTCAAGATGTACCATGAAGGTCTGCAAGGAGTATTGGATAACAGTAGGCATTTGAACATCATTTGCCTCTTTTTTTGAAAACTTTTTGCAGATTCTTGGTGTCAGCATCTAAAATTCTCCTGCAGAAGGGTTAACATTTTCTAATATCAGCAAATCAGTTCTAGTTGTCCATAAGTCAGTCAGGTGCTGTCAGATCTGGTGACTTTTTTTGTTGGAATGCCATTTACAAGTATGATTAAATTATTCTCCGGAACTGGTACCTAAAGTAGATATATTTTCCTCTAAAAGAAGTGGAAGATATACTACTTTACCCTTCAGTTGTCTGCCCCCACACATCTGAGGGAAGGAAGACTGCCTGTTTCAGTGTTGATTTGAACAACTGTCTGAAAAGGCTTCATAGCCTGAATAATAATTTTCTCAAATATGGGCAACCCACTTCTTTTGGTATGGAGACACTTTTGCGTGTGTGTGGTGGTGATGGTGAGAATGGGAACACACTTGCAGGACAATGTGCATTCAGTTTCTGTAAATCAGCAATGACACAGAAACAGTCTGTGCATTCCATTGGCTTCAACGGCCCTTGAAAAGTGAAAGCCTTATTTGCAACGTTTGAATCTAGAATTGGATCCAAATCTGTACTTTCCCACACTCCTAAAGATATTTGGAATCATTATTCCAAAGCTTCTTATTACAGAGAGAGGTCTGAGAAAGTACTGACTCCATATCTGGAATCAAATCTGAACTTTCTCAAAGTTTGGAGAGTTCCCAGCCAGTGTTCCAGTTTGGACCATCACTACTATTAACAGGCTTCCACAAATTAAACAGAAATAGAAGCTGTTATTTAGCACAATATATTAAATTCCAAAGGTGTTAAGATACTGATTACTACATAACAGGGTCATATGAAAGCACTACACTGAACATCTTCTAATAACCTTTCTTTCATATGTACTTTATATAGCAAAATTACAGTACAAGGGTAGGGGATTATATATGGGCAATGAGGGTGAAACTCTCAAATCCGGCATAAAAACCAAATAATCGGGTTTTATGTGGCAGGCTGTTGGCAGGAATTAAATCCACCACAACTACTCAGTAGTACTGTTCCTCTAATGTCCTTACTATAGGGTTCCAGATTACAGAGCATGTTTAGGCTTGAGTATCGTGACCTCTTCTTTGACTCACCCCCCTGCATTCTTCTCAACCCAGTTATGCTATAGCTGGTATACTGTTAGCCTTCTTGGTACTCAAGCTGCCAGGAAGCCTGCTTTGCTCACACCGATCAAGGTTCACCACTGCAGAACACATAGAGGAGACTCAAAAACCAAAGAGCTGATCTGAGCCTTCATCTCAAAATTGAACTAATTATTTCTCGGGTACGAACAATTTTGTTTAATTTTAATACTCATTACTGAACCACTCTGCACTTGCTGTTTCCTGACAGAAGAGAAAATACCAAGGCATTAAGAGAAAACTGTCTAATTGTATTTCTGACATGACTGGAAGCACCAGAAAAAGTTCTAGAAATTTCACTCTAAAGATATTCCCCAGGCCTATGTTACAGACCCTAGAGGTGTAAATACAGTAGTTCAGGTAAGGTGTGGCTCTAAACTAAATCTTTTAACATGTGCTCATCATTCAAGAATTTGACTTTCAAGAGTGGTTTCTGTTTCTTGTTTGTTGATAAAGGTAATGTGTATTCTGACTGCTGAACTAGGAGGGATTAAAAACAGTGTCTTAAATGTCAAGCCAGCAAAGCACTTAATCACATGCTTAATTTTAAGCCCATGAGTAGTGCTTAAACTCATTGGGACTATTCATATGCCAAATGTTAAGGATATGGTTAGTATTAAAAAGCTCCATGAATCTAATTAAGAATTCTTTGACATATGGGGCCAGATTTCTTTAAAAAAAGAGGACAAGCCATGAAATGTAATTATTATATTTATAATGCCCATAATTTAGATGCAATTTTCTACACGTTTGCTATGGCTGTTATGTCACATAATTTTAATAGATAATAGCTTTCCCTCCGTGTCCCAAGTACTTGGGGTGCTGTATATACACACAAAAAATAATTAAAAATAAAATACTGTTGTACTATAACATAATATTCTCTTTAAAATTCAAACTAAGTAAGGAGGCTCATACATGGAGAAAAAGTGGGCAAATTATACTTAAAATGTATGTTCAGCATAGCAAGACACTAAGTCACTCAATCCATTGGAACAGAAAGCTGTGTGTCACAGAAATAATAGTAAAAAAGAAAAAAAAACATTTTATTCAGTCAGGGCACTGAAACTAATCAAACTATGGAATTTTTTTGTCACCAAAATTGAAGTGACCTATTACTTTTTTATATTTCTCCTCAAATGTTATGGTTATAATTGCTATCCTGCTGTGAACAAAGACCAGTCAAGCAACAGAGAAACATTTTTACTGTTCCCTGCAGTACAGCCTATCACATTGCAGCTACTGATCACTAGACATAAACAGAATGCAATCGCCTAACTGCCAGATGTAAACATAATAGCACTGTTTAACTGTCACTTTCACAAAATGCAAGGACGGCTGGTGTGTGTCTAAGCAAAATCATTTTTATTGAATTCACAATGGATGCTTGAAGGGGGAAATTGTATGTGGATGGTTAGCAACTTCTAGATTTTCTTGCTAGCTGAAGAAACATACACTGAAAACTAACCAGCATCCTAACTCATTAACTGCTATCTCTGCCCCCACTTCACTTCCTATCAATACTCACACTGTTATAAAAACTGGAGGTTTAAAAGTCCTATTAGATTATGCCCTTCATCTCCCGTACAACACAAGATTGCTCCCTACAGTCCCCTGCCTACTAGTGCTTTCTCCAAAATAGTTTTAAAAGTCCCAATGATGGAGATTCCATTACATTTCCTTGGAGACCATGGGTGTGTCTACACTGCTATGTAAGCCTGGGATTAGTGATACTTGAGTCATATAGGGGGGAGGGATAGCTCAGTGGTTTGAGCATTAAAAGGGAAGGAGGAGGATCCGGGGAACTACAGGCCAGTCAGCCTCACCTCAGTCCCTGGAAAAATCATGGAGCAGGTCCTCAAGGAATCAATTCTGAAGCACTTAGAGGAGAGGAAAGTGATCAGGAACAGTCAGCATGGCTTCACCAAGGGCAAGTCATGCCTGACTAACCTAATTGCCTTCTATGAGGAGATAACTGGGTCTGTGGAGGAGGGGAAAGCAGTGGATGTGTTATTCCTTGACTTTAGCAAAGCTTTTGATACCGTCTCCCACAGTATTCTTGCCACCAAGTTAAAGAAGTATGGGATGGATGAATGGACTATAAGGTGGATAGAAAGCTGGCTAGATCGTCGGGCTCAATGGGTAGTGATCAATGGCTCCATGTCTAACTGGTAGCCGGTTTCAAGTGGAGTGCCCCAGGGGTCTGTCCTGAGGCCGGTTTTGTTCAATATCTTCATTAATGATCTGGAGGATGGCATGGACTGCACTCTCAACAAGTTTGCAGATGACACTAAACTGGGAGGAGTGGTAGATACGCTGGAGGGTAGGGATAGGCTACAGAGGGACCTAGACAAATTAGAGGATTGGGCCAAAAGAAACCTGATGAGGTTCAACAAGGACAAGTGCAGAGTCCTGCACTTAGGACGGAAGAATCCCATGCACTAGGGACCGAATGGCTAGGTAGCAGTTCTGCAGAAAAGGACCTAGGAGTTACAGTGGACGAGAAGCTGGATATGAGTCAACAGTGTGCCCTTGTTGCCAAGAAGGCTAAAGGCATTTTGGGCTGTATAAGTAGGGGCATTGCCAGCAGATCGAGGGACGTGATCATTCCCCCCATTCAACATTGGTGAGGCCTCATCTGGAGTACTGTGTCCAGTTTTGGGCCCCACACTACAAGTAGGATGTGGAAAAATTGGTTAGAGTCCTGCGGAGGGCAACAAAAATGATTAGGGGGCTGGAACACATGGCTTATGAGGAGAGGCTGAGGGAACTGGGATTGTTTAGTCTGCAGAAGAGAAGAATGAGGGGAGATTTGATAGCTGATTTCAACTACCTGAAAGGGGGTTCCAAAGAGGATGGATCTAGACTGTTCTCGGTGGTACCTGATGACAGAACAAGGAGTAATGGTCTCAAGTTGCAGTTGGGGAGGTTTAGGTTGGATATTAAAAAAACTTTTTCACTAGGAGGGTGATGAAGCACTGGAATGGGTTACCTTGGGAGGTGGTGGCAACTCCTTCCTTAGAGGTTTTTAAGGTCAGGCTTGACAAAGCCCTGGCTGGGATGATTTAGTCGGGAATTGGTCCTGCTTTGAGCAGGGGGTTGGACTAGATGACCTCCTGAGGTCCCTTCCAAACCTGATATTCTATGATTCTGTGATATGACCTATGTTAGGGAACTCTGGGCTTGAGTGTCTACATTGTTTTGTAACTCTAAGTCAAGACTTTTCTAACCCATGCTCTAACCAGTGGGTCTGGTGTTGCAGTGTAGACATACCCTGAGTCACATCCCGATAGAGTTAATTGATCTTGAAAGTCTGTCTAAAGATTCCCTTTTTATATTTCATCACATTACCCCTAATTGTGGTCCTCTGCCTCACCTACAAAATTAATCTCTCTTCTTGGCTCTAGAGAACAGGAGGAGACAAACACCTGAACCAGCAGTAACTGCTTGGACAGAACTCCCTGCATAGGGGTGTCATGTTGACAGATACATGAATTCCTTTACTGGGTATAGATTATTCCCCACACTGTGCTGGTTCCTCTCCATGGGTTAATGTGGAAAATCTTCTGAGACATTTCCCAACTTCCTGCTTCATTTAAGGCATCATATTTCCCCTGGGAGCAGAGATGAAGCCCCTGAAATTCCCCAGAAGGCAAGGACTGAAATTCTGCCCAGCCCCTGCATGGGCTATGCAAATGGAGGAACGAAAAGATCCTTACACAGTGAGACATTAAGAACTGCCTGAAGACAAGGAGCACCTAAATATCTGGTAATCAACTGCAGCTGGATTAATCAGTTCAAGTGTACCCCAATTCTTTAATATCATGAAATGTATCTGATTAGCATCCTGCAAGGAGTCAATGAAAAGCTCATCACTCACTGGTTATTAATATCGCCTTCTACACAAACTTCATCATCACTCACTGGTTATTAATATCATTACATAATGTGGGTGCAAGCAACTGATGCAAAGTCATGGACATAAACTAAAATAAAAATTATAATTATTATTATGTGTTGCCAGCCAAGCAGGAGTTACTGTACCCTAGACAAAAGGATATAGTTTCCCCACCTGGGAGTTACCTCCAATGTACTTTGAAAAACAATTAAAATATATTTACATATCGTATAAACAGACCCATCAAGCTAACAAAGGGTGGAGGCAAACCTCACACTATCATGGCAGGGAAGGAGATTGACAATCATATGTCTAATGTTCATTCCATTGCATTGGAGGGGGCAGGAACTAAATAATTTGCATTTTAGCAAAGAACCCCAGCAGGGGAAGAAGCAGCAAGACATTCACTTCAAACAGATTCCATGTTGCCTACTTCACAGCTGGAAATATAATTTTATCTGGGAGGATCCTTCAGTAGCATCCATTTTAAAGATTCAATGGATTATAAAAGAGAAGGGTACTGAATCCAGAACTTCTATCTTTCACCTAAGAAGACAAAGGTACCAACCCTTTAATTTTGGTAAACCCTGATCCAGGAATTCCATTAGCCATCTTGATGGAAACATGTAGTGAGGATTTTAACTTGAACCAAGTCTGGTTTGTTAAGTTTTAGTTACTAAAAAGTATTTTATCTTTATGTCTCTTGTAATCATTTCTAACTTTAATCCTTATACCTGTACTCATTTAAAATCTCTCTGGAATTAAATAAATTTGTTTTATTTTAATCTAAACCAATCCAGTGTTGTGTTTGAACTGAACTGTTTGGTAATTCCAGTTAAAGTAACAAACTGTTGGATACTGACTCTGTAAAGGCATGACAAACCTTAACATTCCTCTGCAGGGGCGCTGGAACAATTTTTATAGTGGGGGTGCTGTGAGCCATTGAACCAAACTGTAAATCCTGTATGTAATGGAAACTGCTTCAAGTCAGGGGGTGCTACAGCACCCCCAAACCCCCTAGTTCCAGCATCTGTGTTCCTCTGATTGTTCCAGGATAGGACGGGGCATTTAAGAACATGCTTTTTGGGGAAAATTCAGGGCTGAGGAGAATGTGGAGTCACCTCACCAGATGTTAACAAAAGCTAGTGGAGACCAGGGGAAGTCTGTGGTATTGCAGACAGGCTTCTGGACCCAAAGCCTTGGACCAGGGCTGTCCAATAGATAGACATTAAGTGCATGCTTGTTGCGGACTGTGAGCATCCCAGGCAGAGATCTACAGTAATAAAGATTTAAGGAACTTAAGGATTATAAGGCAAGAGGTGACACAGCTCTTCACTGGTCTGGATTGCAGCCCAGAATGTAACACAGGGGCCATTAATAAATATCTGTATTAATACATTTGGGAGAGGATAGATATCAATGTGAGCAGAGATGGGTCCATCTACAGAGTTCAATTCAGGATCTGTAGTTTTCCAAAGTTTGAGGGTGTTCAGAGACTGGGTTTTAGCCTATCTAATTGGCAGTTTTCATTCCTAAACCTACAGGGCCAAATTCTATTCCCAGACATCTTTCTACCCATGTACCTGGGGGCAGAATTTGGCCTTCACCTTTTAAATCCCTAATGGCAGTTTAAGGCTGACCATAAACTGCTGTCCTTTGCCTTCAGATTGAAGAGATAGTGTTCGCCTGAACTTCCAAAAGATCAAGTTTTATTCCTGAGTACTTAGCATCTCTCTCTTTCTCTCTTTTAAAAGATTTACTCCACCAAGGGCTATTGCTGCAGTGACTGGCCCAATGGCTGTCTTCCTCAAAGCAAGATGGCTGGAATTATTCCCCCCACACACCCGCTGCCATCTCATACTCTAGTTCAGGGGTTGGCAACGTTTGGCATGCGGCTCGCCAGGGTAAGCACCCCGGTGGGCCGGGCCAGTTTATTTACCCGCTGACGCGGCAGGTTCGGCCGATCGCGGCCCCTAATGGCTGCGGTTCGCCATCCCGGGCCAATGGGGGCGGCAAGAAGCAGCGCAGGCGAGCAATGTGCTGGCCGCGGCTTCCCGCCGCCCCCATTGGCCCGGGACCGCGAACCGCGGCCAGTGGGGGTCGCGATCCGCCGAACCTGCCGCGTCAGCAGGTAAATAAACTGGCCCGGCCCGCCAGAGTGCTTACCCTGGCGAGCCGCGTGCCAAACGTTGCCGACCCCTGCTCTAGTTCCTAGTTTGTAGTCCGATGTTAGGGACCAAAATAAGACTATGAATTTTTAGTCAGAGAAATAATGATGGAACAGATAATACCAGTGCAGCTTTGAATCATGAGCAGGCCCATAAATTATTTTGATTGTTTAGCTACATAAAAATTGATAATTTTTTTGTAAAAGCCTTTTTATAATAGTAATAAACCTGCGATGGCACAGAGTAATTATATTAGGAGACATTTACCAGCCAGCTTACGCATTTATATGGGATTATGATATTAGTCTTTAAAGTTGTTGATATACTCTAGAGACATGAATTTTGATATTTAAGGCTGTCTGGATATAGAATTCAAACTCCCCCAAGATTCTGGAGTATTTTAATCTGGTCCAGTTACAACAAACTCCAACTTTCCATTTCCCCATCCCCATTAAGGGGGACTACAATGCAAGCACAACTGGGGTAGACCATGATTGTAGAGCTCCTTGGAACGGGGCTCAATCTTCCATCTCTCAAAGGCTTAGAAACAGTGTCCTTTGCCTCCTCCACAGCCTACCAAACCTCTCCCATGGGAAGGGACCAATTCTTCGGAACTCCTTTGAGTGAACATCAGAGACTTTCTGGGCCCCATGTCCCATTCCACTTCCTTTACTAGAGGAATATATGATTTGGTGTGTAATACATTAGGTTTACTGCATATATTATGTCACATTAATGCATTTAATAACTGAATTAGTAAAGCAGTCAAGGAAGTTACAATTTTAAGCATCTGAATAGTCCCACTGATTTCAGTGGGGCAACTCAAGCGCTTACATTTATACACTTGCTAGATCGGAGCCATAACATGGAGAAATTATACACACCCAAAAGATAAACAGTGTGATTTTTCGCTAAATGAAATACTGTATGAGAGAGGTATATCATGAACTCTAAACATCTGCATAAAAAAGTTATTTTAAAATCAATATGCTCTTTAGGTAAATTACAATCAAAAACTAACATCTGAAACTATCCAGAAACTATTTTCATTGTGCTGTCACCACTGTACTAACACCCCCACCCTTTTTTCTGAGTTGATTCATGTTCTGGTTGAAAATAAATCTACCTTTGTTTTTTGGAATTTGCTGCTCAGTATGAATTAAAATAAATGACAGGGACGCACCTAATTAATTTAGCACCAGTTTTGGATCCCCTTACTCATGTTGAATACTAGCCTACTGCAGGAGTAGCCCAACTGAATTCAGTGAGGTTACCTGTGGCGTAAGGTGCTACTCAGTGTGAGTTAGGAAATCAGCAAGATTTGCAAGAAATCATGCTGGGTCATTGTTTGGAATATTGAAGCCATGAGTGGGTTTTGACAAGGAATTTTAAAGAGAGGGACATTACATGGCGTACTGGATCAAGGATCAACTGTTTTAAGTACACATAAGCTAAATATTGGTTCACTGAAATCAATTGCCAAATTCCTCTTAACTTCAATGGGACCAGAATATAGTCCCTGGAGTAATGTGTAGTGTTTCATCTTTGAAATATCAGAGGGGTAGCCGTGTTAGTCTGAATCTGTAAAAAGCAACAGAGAGTCCTGTGGCACCTTTGAGACTAACAGAAAAATATATTGTCACCAAATTTGAAATAATTGTGCGTGAGGATAAAGTCACAGAGCTCAGCAATAAGTTGTGCTGTGTCATCATCAGGGATACTGTTCCTGACAGCTTGTATTCCATCTGTATGTGGGATGTTAGTGTAGAGAGCTTCTACATCCATGGTGGCTAGGATGGTGTTTTCTGGGAGGTCACCAATGCATTGTAGTTTCCTCAGGAAATCTGTGGTGTCACGGAGATAGCTGGGAGTGCTGGTGGCGTAGGGTCTGAGTAGGGAGTCCACATATCCAGACAGTCCTTCAGTGAGAGTGCCAATGCCCGAGATGATGGGGCGTCCAGGATTTCCAGGTTTGTGGATCTTAGGTAGTAGATAGAATAACCCCGGTCGGGGCTCTAAGGGTATGTTGATTTGTTCCTGTGTTAGTGTAGGGAGTGTCCTGAGTAGATGGTGTAGTTTCTTAGTGTATTCCTCAGTGGGATCTGAGGAAAGCGGCCTGTAGAATTGGGTATTGGAGAGTTGTCTGGCAGCCTCCTTCTGGTAGTCAGACCTGTTCATGATGACAACAGCACCTCCTTTATCAGCCTCTTTGATGATAATGTCAGGGTGGTTTCTGAGGCTGTGGATGGCATTGCGTTCTGCACGACTTAGGTTATGAGGCAAGCGATGTTGTTTTTCCACAATTTCTGCCTGTGCACGTCGGCGGAAGCATTCTATGTATAGGTCCAGACTGTCATTTCGACTGTCATTTCTGTTAGTCTCAAAGGTGCCACAGGACTCTCTGTTGCTTTTTACATCTTTGAAATGTAAACTGAACAGTTCATTTTTTATTCTCCTTAGAAAAAGAAAAATAACCTAGCAAATTCACTATGTTTCAGGTGACTCGTGTACTTATAAACAAAGCTCATGAAAGAGTGTGCTAAAAGTGGCCTCATCCTAAAGTAGGCTGTATCTGCATACTGCCCAGAGTAATTTTTTGAGCATGATTCTGTTAAGCTAATGGGAGTTCAGGTGCGTAGCATTGCAAAGAATTGGTCCCTTAGTTGCATGTTACAAAAATAATACTAACTTTATCTTTCAGCAGAGGATCTCCCAAAGGGAGAAATGATCTTCTGTTTCTAATGGATTATTTCTATCCATTAGAAATAATAATAATTTTGGATCCTTGGGACGTGACTAGCTGATTCCCCTTGTAACAAGTGGGGCAAGGGGGGAGCCAGTTTGTCATCATTGGGAGTAATGGCAGGTGGCAGCCATTTAGAAAAAGAGCACTTTGACAGTCCTTTAACTTCACTCTTAATGAAAACAAGGGATGGTAGCCATTTTGAAAGAGATCAATTTTTCATGGAATTCTGTGAAGGATAAAATTGTCAGCTTCCTATAGGACTGCTAGGGTGATTAGATTACGGCATTCCAGAGAGTTGGCATTGACAAGAGAGAGGAGCCAGACATGCCCTCGGAAGCCAACAGTTCTACTAAGATGAAAGGATGTCTATTGGAAGGTCCTCTAATGAAATATGGACCAGTTCTTAACATCAAAGTCAGCTTTATTGTTCTCTCATGTGAATTTTGGGTCTGAATTACAAAGTATTTGCCGGATTATTTTTATTCATAACAGCACAGTGATGAATCAATTGCACACATGGAACATAAGATTGAAATAAGCGTTAGCATCAAAAACACTTCTTGGTGAGCTAAAGGACCAGGTGGAGGTCAAAAATCAACGAGATAAAGGAGCAATGATAACTAATAAGTGGATTGTGTAATAAGTGTAAAAGTCTACAAAAAATGTTGTTGTAGTGTATTTCCGCTTAATTGGATAGTGATCATAGTGGACCAAATTCCGCTCTCAGTTACACTAGCATAAAGAGGGAGCAACTCCAGCTTCAGTAGTGTTAATTTGGATTTATACCAGTGTAAATGAGAGCGGAACTTGCACTGGTAGTGTTATAAATGTTTAAGTAGTTAACTATCTCTATCTAAAAACTCATAAAAAAGGGAAACTATAAGACAGGAAAGGTGATGGCAAGAAGTAATAGACAATGTTGTGCTCTCACCCCACTTGCTAGTGCTGAACCTTTGGCAAGGTGTATAAATATTTAACTATAGAGTATAGAGAGTTTCACTCTCTCATTCATATATTTTTTTCCCTCTGGCCGGATGAATATTTTGGTAATGACAGTTGGCATTCATGCATCTTTCTGCTGGCTAACCATGATCATTTTGCAGAGGTTAAAAAATCAGTACTCCTTATATATTTTTGTCTATTGGGTCTGCCTTGAATCAAAACTATGGATGCCTGATCCATAAAGTTGTTATTATTTGTAGCCTCTAGAGACAGCAACCCAAATCAAGGGCCCATTGTCATCAATGTAAAACACATAATAAAAGAGTCCCTTCCCAACTTATACCATCTAAATAGAGAGCACAGACAAAGGATGGGAGAAAGGAAGTATTATTTTCCAAATTTGATGGACAGGGAATTCAGACACAGAGAGATTAAGTGACTTGCCCAAGATAACAAAGGAAATATGTGGCAGAGCTGGGACTTGAACAGAGTATTCCTGGGTTCCGGTCCACTGCAATATCAACGCAGTTTCAATATCTGTCTTTATCTTCTAGGTGCTCAGTGATCTGGGCCCAGGATGTCTAAAAGATCAGTGGAAGCTCCAGGATGAGCACTGTGGTTGACAACTCTGCTCCTAAGGCACAATAGAGCTGTCCACCACAAGGTGAAATCTTTCAGGAGACCAAGATTAATCAGTGGCAGGCACAAAGCTGTGGAATGAACTCCCACAGGATCTAATAACTGTCTCAAACATCACCACCTTCTGTTCCAAGTGCAAAATGCACTTATTTGACCTTGCTTTCAATAACAACCTCACAGAATGTAAAAGACATTAAAAAAGTAAAACATTTTTTTATAAAAATAAAATTATTTTTTCCTTATAGAGAAAAAGGGACAAAAAGAGACTCACATGCCACATATGTTATTCATGGTGCTACATGCACTTCTGGAAGATGCTCAGATGCTTTGGTGGTATGGGTCATATAAGAACTTAGAATAGAATAGAATAGAATAGTTTCTTAACCATATGACTATCCTTTCTGTCTGAAGGATAAAGAATTTTCTGAACTCAATTCACCTGAAGAAATACTCTTAGCATTAATGGGTATTTTACATGGAACTAATGTGGATTATGTAATGGAAATCCACAGTGCAGATCTATCTTCTGATTCACACTCCAAAACGGACTACCTCAGGAATGATATACGTCAGGAAATTTTATTTCAGTACCAGTGAATGTACTTAGGGACTGACATTAGAAGCCCTTTACCAATGGAGCTGCTTTTGACTTCACTGTGAGCTTCACGTAGAGAGGGATCACAGAAGCAGACCTTTTACCTCTTCTGTAATATAATTTACCACAAGGCATATTACATTATCCACACAGAAGTGAAATTCATCCCAAGCATGGGATCATCAAAAGCCTTATGAACCACTTAAATTCCACTCTCAAAATAGATCTCACCTGGGACTTGAAGTGGTGCACAGACCTTGTGCGGATCCTCTGCCCCAGGTGAATTTAATCTTTGGATGAAAAGTGCCATTGAAAAACAAACAAACAAAAAAGAAAAAAAACCTACCTTACCTGCAGACTATAGTGGCCATAATTTTCATGTGTGCCTGGCAAGTACATGATTACAATTTCATTTACAAAATTGTATAGTTTTCTTGCCCTGTGAAGCCTGGTTTCTTTATCTATATTTCTTTCCAGAGAACCCATCGCATGAATACTGTACCACAGTGACAAAGTACACATTCAGCTGGGCATTGATCACGTCACATTAGGCTCCTTCACATCACATCAGATGACGTGACTGACAGAACCTGACGTCTCATGTCACAACCGGGCATGTTGCCCAGCACAGTGAGTTACAAAGACATACTTTCCAGCAAAGTAAAATAAAATGAAGTGAAATGAAATGGGAAAAGAACCCTTGTTAAGGTTCTACTCTTCAGAACAACTCAATACCTTACTCGCCTCATGTTCACCAAGTAGTAATGAACAAGATGGGCCAGACTCATTAACTATGTGTTTTACATTTTTTGACACTTTAAAGGACAAAAGCCATTTATAATTGTTAAAAAGCAAAAGTAGATAAATAACCAATAGTTCCTGTGATAACCACTAAATTGGGGTGTGTGCGCATGAGCATGCGCACATTCACTCTGACTTGAAAAAAATGGTGGTTGCTGAGCAGTCACCGGCAGCCCCCACGATCGGTGCCTCCCCCTCATCCCAATACCTCCCACCCCCGGTGGCCCCACTGAGCAGCACGTCCCGCTCCCTCCCAGCGCCTCCCACCCACCGTGGATCAGCTGTTCCATGGCGTGCAGGAGGCGCTGGGTGGGAGGGGGAGGAGAGAGGGTGGGGCACATTCAGGGGAGGGGGTGGAATGGGGCGGGAAGAGGCAGGGGCCTTGAAGGAGGGGTGGAGCGGGGGTGGAGCTTGGGGCAGAGCGGGGGTTGAGCACCCCTCCAGCACAGTAGAAAGTCGGTGCCTCTGTTTGTGCATGTGTGTATTTAAAAGATGACAAAGTGGGTGACGTAATATCTTGTTTTGGACCAACATCTGTTGGTGAGAGAGACAAGCTTTTGAGCCACACAGAGCTCTTCTTCAGCTCTGGAAAAGGTACTCCAAACATCACAGCTGAATGCAAGGTGGAACAGATTGTTTAGTATAAGTAGTTAGCACATATTCTAAGTGGCCCATTAACACCTCTGCAGTCATAGGACAAAAAGGGGGACTTAGTGGGACGGTGATTGTTGTAATAAGCCATAAATCCAGTGACTCTGTTCAGTCCATGATTTTTAGTGTCGAACAGAGTAATGAATTTAAGTTCCCAGGCTCATCTTTGAACGCGTTGTGCATGTTTCCTTTGAGGATGAGGACTGATAGGTCAGAGTTAGAGTGATCACTTTGTGAAAAGTATTCCCCCACAAGTAACATGCTGTTTTTGTCTTTTATAATTTCCCTGCGTAAGTTCAATGGAGAGTGTAATGATTGCCTGGTTTCACCCACACAGTTGTTAATGGGCAACTCTGTCTTGAATGGTCCCTTTGAATATGTACTAACTACTTTTGCTAAACAATCTGTTCCACCTTGCATTTAGCTGTGATGCTCAGAGTGCCTTTCCTAGACTGAAGAAAAGCTCTGTGTGGCTTCTAAGCTTGTCTCTCTCACCAACAGAAGTTGGTTACCAATAAAAGATATTATCTCACCCACCCCTTGCCTCTCTAATTTCCTGGGACTAACATCGCTACACCTACACTGCATATTTAAAAAGACGGGCCTATATTAGGCTAAATTTCCAGTGTCACTCACTAATGTCACTCGCACATGCAAAGAGTTAATTGGACAAAACATGTACATACACATGCAAAATAGATACCAGATTATCTGTGCACATTTTTCATTTTGCCTATGTAGCTTTAGCGTTGCAAAAGGATATGCTTTTTTGTGTTCAGCTCAAGCACTCAACTCCAAAGTTGCCTGTTATGGTGATAATAGTAGCGTATCTAATTTGGAAGAGAGATTATGGTACTGCTTCAGGGTTGGCAGTTTTCATAGAATCAAAGCACCTTGTATCGTTTATTGTCGACCTGCAAGGTCCTGAATGTCTTATTGGAGAGCCCTCAACTGTGAGCTGAGAGCCTATAATCTTCTATCTGATTTCAAGGCAGGGGTCTAGCTCCTTGACCCCATTACAGCCACCTGTGTGCTACTTTGGCAGTGAGAAAAGGATGTAAAGCTGGCTTAGCCAATCTCCTGAGTTGATGAAGAGTTGGTGGAGCAGCTCTACTGCTCCAACAACCTTTATTACCAACCCTTCAAAAAACAAGTGTCAAGCCACCCCAAATCATGGGCTATTAAAAATAATATATTTAGGGGAATTTTTTTTATTTACTTCTGAGTTTTGAGGCTTTACTGGAAAGGTGTCTGTCAGCCTTTGGCCCAAAGTGTGTGTGAGCATTTCAGGATCAAAATTAAACCTTAAATTCACATGTAAAAAATGTGGGCTTCCTCATAGGCTGGTTGGAGGGGGACTCCCTTTACCCTTATCTTAGTTCCTAAAGAAGGGAGCTGCCATTCTATTACCCTCCCTTGTCACGATCTAAGATCATTCACTTCCTCATTTCCCTCCGACAGTCTTCTCCCCAAATCACATTCTCCCCGACTATGGTCCTCCAGAGTCATTTGTTCCCAGCCCCCACCTACATTTTCCCTCTGGTCCCAGCTATTCTCCTGCATCCCCCTTACTCTTCTACTACACCTCTTCATTCCACTTCCAGCAGTCCATATTCTCATGCCCAGCATCTTCCTCCTACATCCCCAGGTCCTTCATATTCCCCTTCACCTGCTCAGTATCTCCTTGCCCTCTCAGACTTAATCCTAATCACACATTGCTTTGCGCCCTCTCGCTTTCCTTCTGCACCTCCTCAGGCTGTGTCCTGTTTCCCACATTCACCTCTTCGTTTCCTGTCAAGATCACTATCTAAAGAGTCCAGGAGAGGGCCATCTTCCCTGAGGGCAGGCTGGCTTCAGTTTCATTGAAAACAGTAGGACATGGCAGCCATTTTTATTAGGGGGATTCTAACTTCCCGGTGCAAAGCCTTTTGGAGATAGCAGCCATCTTGGCTGAGAGTAGTTTGGCTTTCATCATAGTGAAAGTAATGGACAATAGCCATTTTTTTGAATGTAGGAAATTCTGAAGCCAGTAGTCCGAGATCACATGAGACTTCAAACAAACAGACACCAAATCTTACGAGACTAATGATGGAGTCACAAGAGTTAGCACACAGCCCAAAATCCAGCAGAGGTGGCATTCCCAGTTTGGTATAATTTAGAGCAGCAGTGAGGAATTCTAAGTTGTCAGCCCTAGGACTGGGTTATTGCTGAGATAACAAGAAGCCACCTTTCCCTTCTGCTTCAGTTTTGCTAAGACAGCTCAGATGGATTCTGCCCTGGGAGCCAATGGGAATTGAGGTTACTCAGCACCTTACAGGTACAGGCTCTGCCTATCCTCGGAAGCAGAGTATTATAAATCTCTTTCCATTATTTTTCTTTCTGATGGTATGCAGCACTCTATTTGATTTTTCCATCATTAAACACATTTTATTTGACTTGCAGTGCATTAGCTGAGCAAACATTTTTGTAACAACAAACTTGAACTTGACTACAATTGGATAGTATTTAAGTAAACACTCATGTTTCCAGACCAAACCCTAATATTTGGTTAAATCTTCACCACAGTAACACAGGAATGCCTGAATTTTGACTAAAATATAGGTCTAAGAACCACATTCAAAACACCTGATATGCTATAAATGAAAATGCCTATAATCTCTTTATAATGAAATAGGCTTTTTTTCCTCTTTTTTACCTGATGGGAAGTGCCCTGCATGTCCTCACAATCTCCAAAGGTCTTAATGTAGGAAATGACAAACATTTACTAGGGCTAGTACTCGAGGGATATTGATGATGTAACGTTTATCTAGAAATGGGACAAAGAGATCATGTTTAATGAGATTTAGGTGGTCTGGGTTCAAGAGTAAATCATTCCAAGAATTTAAGATTAGAATCGCAAGAAGCAAAATGTGGCAAGATTAGGTCAGGGAATTACCTCAAGATAGGTGGCTACAAACAGAGACTGAGATTCTAAGCATTTGTGACTATTGCACAATCAAAGCTATAGCTGCTAAATCAAAGTTAGACAAGTGGATGATCACCTTAGCCTCTTTACTCTTTGGAAATATAATAACCTGAATTTAATAACTCTGAGTATGTTCAAGCAATTTCTCCAAGTATGTACAAAGAGCCAAATTCTGCCCTCAGATAAACAGGTACAGCACCCACTGACTTAAGTGGAAGCTGCACTTTTGTATGATATCTGAAGGCAGAATTGGGAATAATTTTCTGAAATTACATTTTTTCTGACAGTTCTTCCTGCTGAAAAAGTATGGCAAAAATATTTTTAAAAATAGGCTCTTGCGGTTAGTCTCTTAAATTCACAGATAGGCACCTAGGCTGACTTTCAACTGTGATGAGCACCCAGCAGCTCTTATTGACTTCAGTAGGAGCTGCTGGGGGCTCAACACCTTTGAAAATCAGGCCACATATTAATGGATTGCTTTAAGAACCTAACTTTAGGCATCCATTTTTGGAAAATCTTGGTCTATGTATGTCTGTTTATATGTATACAAAATAGATAGCATTGAAAGTCAATATCACACAGTGATACATGAGATACTATAATTCTGTGTGCTTTGAATAAGAAATAACTGCGATATCTCAGACTCCTCTGTGTGATAAGTTGACAAGTGTTAATGTTTTAATACTAAGTATTGTATGTATCTGCATACATACATTCATATGCTTTTGTAGGACAATGGTTAAAAATAAACAAACTTGAGATGATACAGCATTTTGTTTAGTCATATCGATCATTTAGGCTGAATTTTTCAAAGACGTCTAAGTGGACAAGGTGCCAAACTCTCAGGCTCCTTTGAAAAGGCCAGTGTTAATATATTAGGTAATTTAGTATATAACTAGGGCCTTACCAAATTGACGGTCTATTTTGGTCAATTTCATGGTCATAAGATTTTTAAAAATCATAAATGTCATCATTTCAGCTATTTAAACCTGAATTTTCACAGTGTTGTAACGAGGGGTCCTGATCCAAAAAGGAGTTTTGAGAGGGTCACAAGGTTATTGTAGGGGGGGTTGTGGAACTGCTACCTGTACTTCTGTGCTGCCGCCTGCAGAGCTGGGCCCTCAGTCAGCAGCTGCCACTATCCAGCTGCCCAGCTCTGAAGGCAGCAGTGCAGAAGTGCCGTGGTATGGTATTGCCACCCTTACTTCTGTGCTGCTGCTGGCCATGAGCTGCCTTCAGAGCTAGGTGCCCAGCCAACAATAGCTGTTCTCCAGCCACCCAGCTCTGAAGTCAGCACAGAAGTAAGGGTGGCAATACCATGACCCCCCCTAAAATAACCTTGTGACCCTCCCCCCGTAACTCCCTTTTGGGTCAGGCCCCCCAATTTGAGAAACGCTGATCTCCCCCATGATATCTGTATAGTATAGGGTAAAAGCATACAAAAGACCAGAATTCACAGGGGGAGATCAGATTTCAAGGTCCGTGATGCGTTTTTCATGTTTGCTTAAATATAAGCAGATCTTTTCAAATCTAGCAGATGAGAACATTTTTAAGGAGATTTAACTATGAAGGTTCTTTAAACTATAAAAAAATCTAAAGGGTACTAAGGGACAGATATTTTTAAAGTATTTAGGCATTTAACTACTAGGGCATTTTGCACCTAGACACTTCTATTGGCATCTTTACAAACCTAAAGCCTTTAAAAAATCTCTTCCTAAGCCCTTCTGTGCCACAGTGAAACAAAGGAATATTAGACAAAAGCTAAACATTTACTATCATTTAATGATTTGTAATTCAAAAACAGTGGAATTAATTTTCTTTAGGCTTTGCAGAGACAACCTCCTTTGCCATCTAATGAAATCTGGCAAAGTAACCAGGCCAAAGAAATGTTCTAACGCAAAATTAGAAGGGATACACATCAGGATTGTATAATGTTTCATTGCAACTCCAGAAAGACTAATGTCTCTCCATAATACATTATAAACATACATCACATAAGGAATGGTGTAGTACAAAAGACTTTATCAATATGAGTTTGGGTGAGTACATTATACATGAGTGATGAAGCCATGGGTGAGTTATCCAGGTCATTTCAAACAAGTACTGAAAAAAAAATTTTTACACCACATGATCATCATTGAATATTGCCAACCTCAAGCATTCAAAAATCACAAGTCAGGCCTCAAAATCATGAAACTGGCTTAAAAATCATGAAATTTTTAAAAGTGATAAATATTTGGTTATTTTGACTTGTCTTTCAGTTTGTGAGCCTTTAGGGTTCACATTTTCAAACTTTTCTCTGAAGCCATAAGAACTAGAAACTTATCTTATTTGTTTAAAGGAAAGCTGAGATTCTCCCTTAATCACTTGACTCCAGGAACTGGGGATTGAAGAAAAGCACCAAATATTATAAGATTTGTTATAAAATTACAAAGAGTTGGAAACACTGTGACATGTATGCCATAGATATCACATATGTTACAGAGAAAAATATTCTACATATGTTTCAGAGCGTTTTTAAATATTTTATTGGAACTATTTATTTTATCTTTCCAACTGTGAAGCCTTCATTGCTATGACTCTACTGTACACCACTCAGAGGGAGCCATAAAATCTCTACAAATGATTTAAACAAACCTAAAAATGTCAGAATGTTAGAACCTCTGATCTCTTTCCCTTGCAGTGCTAGAAGTGAATGCTGTATATCCATTTGGGCATCTAGAAATATTTCATGTCCAATGGGACAAGGCTCCTATTTTAACCCTGCAAGGGGATAACATAACAGACTTAAATGTGTGACATTTGTACATACAACTGGAGCGGGACTGAATCTTGCCAATTCTCCATGTTGGACAAGTGTAATTTGGAGCAGAAGGGGATATCAATATTTATGGGGAAAGGAAAAATATGACTTTGGCAGCTTGATTAAATACAAAACCAAACCAACACATCCCAGTTGCTGGAGATTGCTAGTGATGGGGAGTCAGCAGGTGGCATGAAGTCAATGCAGTTGGGTCTACAGCACTCATTCCTGACCACCGCACACTGGGTACAAGACAGCACAAGTAAGAGGTTTGACAAAAGTAATTTAGTACATGACAATACTGGAGCTGGCAATACAGGACCACCCTTATACATGCAAAGTAGTACCTTACTTATCTAGGGTATGTCTACACTAAGTAGCCTCAGCCTTGGTGTGATTCACTATGAGAAAGGCAGTGCTTAATTTGTAATGAAAGAGGTGCCGGGGCTCAATTCTTTCACTTTCATAACTGATGCAACAAACCCAGAGGTGCCAGGGCTATGAAGTGCCAAGCCTAGAGGTTCCAGGGCTCTGCACAGATTAAACACTGGAGAAAGGTCAGTAGTGTCAAACCTTTGGTTCATATGTATACACAAACATAGTTGTGCCCATACACAATTACACACCTTTCTGACTCTCCCATCTGCTTTTTGAGGAATAACTTACTGTTTACTTTACCATTTGAAAGAGAATGTCCAGATGAAGAAAAGGTATATATTTTACAACGTATTGGGGTAATTTCACTCTTTTACTCTGGAACTTGTGACCCAGGATATGTAACTGATGTCTATAGAGGTGACATGGCTGGGTATGACATTCATGAATTATGAGGGCAGATGTCACTTTCAAGTGACATGTTTTCCATAACCCACTGCTTCTCTTTGTGTAACTTTCAAATGCAATCTATACAGCAGCTGCTCATCTATTTAGTCTTGGGCAGGGCATAGAAATGCAAGTCAGACCTCAAATTTGGTTTGTCATTTGCCGTCTCAAAAGGAGATGTGATTTATGTTTATAATAAAATATTTGAAATGTCATTTAATAGAAAAACAAATGGCAGTTAGATCCCCATGAGCGAGGAAAGAGGTTGTGGAACTTTGAATTAGACGTTTTTATCTGATCACACTTTAGGTTACATATTTTTATTCTAATTGTAAAAATTATCTTCCTTGACATATCTTTCCATTATTTTTGTTAAAGGGTATTCATCAGCTGTGTTAATGATGACACAAAATTGTAATATATGCATTAAACATTTAAGTTTTAATATGTTAACATGACATAAGATGTGAATAATAACAATGTTTTATATATGAAGTGAAAACATATTTTATGTTGGAAATAGTTAGAATGCCTGGCAAGTGACTTATATCTATAACAATTTCATTTAAATATTGCTTTTGCACTCATCTATCTTAGATGCAATTTTATATCCTTTTTAAAAATTCATTTCTGCATGACCTCTTTGAGGCTGCAAACTAGTGCCTCTAGCCTACATATTCAATTGCACTTGTACTTGTTCCTATTCAATTACCTTTCAAAGTGCAGAAACGAGCAAGTGTCCAGCCCTGAACTGCATTTACCATGCTGGGACACTTCAGGAATTACAACTTCTCTTCAGTGACACAGTAATAAGGGGAAAAGCAAGACAGAAGCCCATCAAATTGCTAAAATATGATGGTCTACATGATTTGATTAAGATCTTGCTTGATTTGGGTGCCAGACCTCTTAGAGTGGCCAGGTTGTTCCTAATATCAGATGACATTATCCCAAATCTTGGGCAATGGTAGATTATGATTATAGCATTATATCATAGTATATACTGCATGTGTCCTTTTTCAAAACTTTATTGGTGACTTTATGGCTCCGCACTTGCGGGTCTCAGAAGCACTAAGGGGAAGGGACATTTATGAATCTATAGACCTCACTGGGACTTATTTATTTATTTATTTGATAACTTCTGCTGGTCTGGCTACCCTATTCTCCAGCAGAGCTGGTCAGAAAAATAGTAAGCAAAAATCTTCATTTCCATTCTGCACTGAAATGTCATCATCATAAAAACTTCCTAGCTCTCTCTATGGTGCAGGGACAATTGAGATTCTGCTCTTTGTTCCCCTTTGCACAGACATTAATTAATGCATGTTTTCCTTATATGGCAATGCATGTGATTCTTAAAGGAAACTTATTGTACCACTGAGATGCATACTGGTAGGTAGGTGTATGGCCAAGATTCAGACTTTTGTATAAACCATTGACATCCAAATTAAGATTAAAGATCAAAGTTTGGACAGAACAAACTGGCACTCCTGCATATTAATTCTTTTGAGAATTTATGGCTCAGAATACAGTATTTAGAGAAAATTCCTCACAATTCAAGTAAAATGACACTAAGGGAGACAACGCATTTCAGCAGGAGTTTGGCTTCCTCCCAACACCTCAGGCAGATTTGTAAAGTCAAGGAAGTGGTCAGGAAAGAGAAGCCAAGGAAGAGCAGCTGACACCCACATGACATGGAGGGAAAAAAATATTCCTTGGGCAGGCTGTGGGATCGCTTCTTTACACAGAATTCCAGTAGAATTTGACGCTGTATTTGAGCACAGAGGAGAAAGCAGCCCAGAAGGAAAATGTTCTTAAAGATACAACTGAGGCGGTAATAGTGAATATGGTCATATCAAATTGCACATGGACTACATTTTTACTTTTACAAATATAAGATCTAATTTGCCTCTCTGTTTAATTGTCTGTGCTATGTAATGTCAAGCCCTTAAAATATGTACAGTCAGGTTAATTCCAGTCAAGCCCTTTGATCTTTCCCTTTGATCTTTCCTATTTGTAGCTTTTAAATAAAATCCCTTCTGAATGTGGCATGGTATAGCATCTATAAAAATGGATTTTTCTCATGTTTTCTATATCATTCACAATTAAACACATCTTTTTATTGCAAAAGTAGATGGAATAACATTTGTTTTCGGGGAAGAAGTTTGTTCCATAGGGTGAATTTCTCATTCTTCTTAGCTGTTTTTATAAAACATCTGAGCAAGTTTACAAGGGTCAGAACGATTATTCTATCTACAGAGACACTTCAATGACTGAGTCATTTAAGGAAAATTATGGAATGGAACACTTTTTTTCCCCTGGTGCTGAATAATTTATGCTTTGGAATGGTTTCATCACTGAATATTCTTCAAATCATTAAACTGAACTGCAGAAAATGGGGCAAAGCCATCAGAAGAGAAGGTCAGTTTATGGAAATAGTGTTATCGCTTTTACGGTATTATTAATATCTACTGACATGGCTGTATTTGGAGGGGCAAAACCAATCATTAGCCTATATAGGATAGATGTAAGGTCTCAAACATGGACACAAAAGGAGAACATCATTATTGTAAAAGTGAATGCAGTAACTATGAACAGGAAGAGACAGAGAGAGGGAGATACAGCATCCTGAGCTGAAAAAGCCATACACATAAAAACTAATTCTTAGCAGGCTACTGTATCTGTTGCCAGGAATCTACATGGTGGTATTGTTATCCATTTCTAGGCTGCATATGGGTACCCACCCTGTAGATCATTTTGATGTCTGAAGAACAGCCAGCAAGCTTTGTCTTTAATTTTAGAAAGAATTAACTTGGCTAAGTGTTAAAACGAAAAGGTATTTGTCTCCCTTTGAAACCTGTGTAACTGAACATTTACAACATGTTAGCCATTAATGTCTATTTAAAGCACATTGCCACTCAGGAAAAGTTGTCATGTAATTCCTATTGTTTTCTAGTTGAATTGCTTGCATGAAGATTGTAAAGAATATTTACAAGTATCTGTTGTGGCAGAGAGCTCAGATGGGGCCCTTTCTCTTAATGGAATTTTTGGCACTGAAGACCAGGGCTGGTGTTTCAGAAAATGGAAAGAATCTCCTTAGATCAAAACATTAATTCCATTAGTGCTTTGATAAACGATTTGATAGGTGACTTAAAAATATGCCTAAGATACATGATTAATTTGATTAAATTCATAAACTGATTATTTCCATAACAGAGAGATAAGATGGGTGAGGTAAGATCTTTTACTGGGCCAATTTGTGTGGGTGAAAGAGACAAGCTTTTGAAAGACCTGAAGAAGACTTCTGTGTAAGCTTGATAGCTTGTCTCTTTACCCACACAAGTTGGTCCAATGAAAGATATCACTTCACCCACCTTGTCTCTAATTCCATAATATCTGATTACATTCCATATGGAAATGAATTGCATAATATCAGAGATGTGCAGGATATCTTATAACAGCGAATGGGGCTTTGACACATCTCCCTAAACCACATCCCACTAAACTTGATTTGAAACTTTTAAAACTGATGAAAAAGGTCACCTATGTGTTTCCTTACTTGGTTAAATATAAACAATCTTAATTTTGAATATCCTGCTCCTGCTCCCATTGCAGTCAATTTAAGGAGTAGGACTACACCTTTCCTTTTCAATACACACCAGTTATGAGATTTCCTGGCACTTTTCTAGAAACTGAAACAGTTTGACCAAGATTTAAAAAAATAGGAGCCTAAATAAGTGATCTGATTCTCAAAAGCAATCAGTTGTTGCTGCTGCATGCTCAGTACCTATGAAAATCAGACCAATTTTTAGGTGCCTAAATATGGATATAGGAGTGTAATTTAAAGATATATAGTTTTGAAAGTGATGGTATTTGGCAATGATAATATAGACATGTATGGCACCTCCTTGTGGCAGATGTGCCATGCAGGTAATCGTTATGAAAGGGATATGGTTATTGGGTAAAAATGCATTGCAAAAGGATTTAGAGAAAAGCATCCCTTAAGAAAGCTAAGGAAGAAGGGTTCAAGGCTCCTACATCTAGTATCACAGGGAGCCAACCTCCCTATTTTCTACAGCCCTCCTTAACCCTTGTAGCAACGGAGAAAGGCCAGCTGACAGCAATGGGATGTCTGGGACCAGGTTGGGGAAAATTGAGAAATGATTAAGGAAAAGCTGATGACCTGCACTGTACATTTTATTGCTAGGTACTCCCAGATATTTTCAGTGAATAATGTTCTGGTCTAATTAAACCACATCCATTGCCTCCTGTTTTTCTTCCGGCATGGCTGGACAATGATGGTGCGTAACAGTGACAAAATAAACATGTACTATTAGAGTTATAGTCTACTCTGTTAGGTTTTTGCTTGTTTGTTTATGTTTTGAGGGAATTGGACAATAATAAATACATGTTTTTTCTGCTGGTAATTATAAAAATAATTAAACTAAGATCCATATTTATCAAAATGAAGATGGGTAGATAATAATAGTCCATTATTTTTATAGCACTTGAAAAATTGAGAATCTTTGAGTGCCTCACAGAAACTTTGATTAAGCCCCCAAATTTACTGTTTGGATTATGGCCAAATAACAAAAGATCTGATATCAGCTACTTTAAAACAAATTACTGGGGTCTCATTCGAATAGACTGAAAACACTTAGTTCTTTAATGATAATTCCTGAAATCCTAACTTCTAATCTGCTCCCATCAGGTAAGTAACTCCTATTAATTTAGACAGGGGTTACACATATGCACAAAGTAAAGATTGGATCCTTGAATGTCTGTGTTTATGGGAAAGCTAGCAAGCCTATGGATAACAACATAACTCAGTTTGGAAATCATTAGAACCACTTCTACTGCCAACAAACAATAGCAAGGTACAGGGGCAGTTAAAGCATAGTTTATCCATAACAACAAAACAAAAAACATTGCACAAACAAGATGTGCTAATCATTATACTGGCCAGTAGGTTTATATGTTGCATCCCTTTCCCCCACCCTTCTCTGTTTGTGTTGTTTTGGAATGTGAGCTCGTCACTTCATGGACTGTGTCTTCTTACAAATCTGCACTGCTCCAATATCTTTGGGGTGTTCATGTGGAATAAATAATAATAATAAATCCTGCCAGCTGTACCTTGATGTTGCTGTTGGTTCCAAGTCTGGATAAAGTGGGGAGAGTTGAGTACAAAGCCTTGTAAAATTACCTCACCAGTTATAGAAACGGAGCCAGGCTACCGTTGTGGTAAAAATGACAGAGGAATAGAAGAGGCTGGTTTCCGCCCTGTGCACGAACATTACACAAAGTAAAACTATTTCCCCATGCTTATTCCCCCCCCCCCCCAACAGTTCCTCATATCTCCTTGACAATTGCTGGAAATGGGCCATTTTCATTACCACTACAAACAGTTTTTTTTCTCTCCTGCTGATAAAAGCTCAACTTAACTGATCACTCTCCTTATAGTGTGTATGGTAACACCCATTGTTTCATGTTCTCTGTGTGTATATATATCTTTCTACTGTATTTTCCACTACATGCATCCGATGAAGTAGGCTGTAGCCCACGAAAGCTTATGCTCAAATAAATTTGTTAGTCACTAAGGTGCCACAAGTACTCCTGTTCTTTTTGCAGATACAGATTAACACAGCTGCTAGTCTGAAACCTGTAAAAATATTGGCATTCAGCATCCTTCAGTTGTTAGTGTCCAAAACATTACTTTCCACCATAAATTGCATATACAAGCAGTAATTCCATTCCCTTTTCTTTACTTTCCTTTACTTTTTCTTCAGGTTTTGCCAGCAAGGTAATATTAACCACAAAAGTCCCTTGTTTGACATGATTTATGATACAGTTTTGCAGACACACCTGGAAGTAACTTTTTGTTTTTATCAGTAAAATTATAGTTAGTATTCCATAATTTCCTGTACCATTTCAATAAGAATAGGTAAAATATTACTGCCAGGTATTCTGTGTACTGTACAAAATGTTCTTTCCCAATGCACCATACTGACAGTAACAATATGTATGTTGAATAGTATATATACAATATGTATTTATGACACCTGTTTTACATTTTTTATTTGTTTTAACAGCATAATGAAGCGTTACTAAATCATGCAATAGATTACTCAGACATTGTGGGGTCCAATTCTTTTGATATTAATATATAACATTGACTTCAGTGAAATCCAGTGGAAATTAGGAACCTGAGTTAGGCACTTTTATAAATCTCACTAGGTGTCTACCTGTATCTTTAGGTACATAAATACTTGGGAAGTATGGCCCTAATCAATAATGAAATGCAAAAGCTGCCATCAGTTTTCCAGCTTTGCTTTAGAATTGCCCGTCCATAGGATTTAACATATTTATATAATTATGTTTCATTTATTCAATCAGATTTCTGAAACAAAATTTCAAAAAACAAAACAAACAAGGAAGTGAAGAATGACCTATCAGCATGAGGTGTTTAAATGATTCCTGCTAGCCATGTTTGTCCATTTATTTATTTTGTAAAAAGTAAAGCCCTGAAGGTAATTAAAATAACTTGGAATTCAATTTAAAATCCTGTTGGCATTGTTTAATAGTCTATGGAAACTGCTGTCCAAAAAAGTAGGGCAAATAATCCTTCTCAATACAAGGACCTCATCCTGCTCCCATTGAAATTAATAACAAAACTTCCATTGCCTTCAGTGGGAGCAGATTATAACCTCAGTTTTGGCATATGCAATGTTTTTAAACAAATCATCAAAAGTCAAATAATGGAGAAGCCCTTTTCTCATTGCTCAAGTTGATTTCACCTAGTGCTGTATAGGGCTAGATTAACTTGGTCCAGACTCAGCAGAGGGGGCTGGACTTAATGATGTCTCCAGGTCCCTTCCAGCCATACATTTCTAAGATTCTATAACACAAGTTCTGTTTTTGCTAATTCTGAGACCTGAAGCTAGGATCAAATCTTGCCTCCTCTTCTGTGGAACAAAGATGACCCATGACAATGAACATTGGGTGCTTCCAGTGTATAATGAGGGTAGGATTTAGGATGGCTGTGCAGGGGTTGCATAGTCCCAAAGCTCAGTTTTGTAGTGATTCCCTGACTGCCATTATGCAGTGGTCAAGTTAGGGGTGAGCCAAAGTGAGGCTCCACTCCTCTATGGATCCTCCATTCCTCCTCCACAAAAAGGAGATGTGTTATAGACTTAGTTGCTGTTGAAGTCTTAGGGTTGCAGTAATGGTTGTAAGCACCACCATACCTGCTCCATTCTCTGGGATAGGATATGGAGAATTCTTTTCCCATGCACTCCCTGCAAAGCTACCCAGTTCAAAGGTAGAACTGGTCAAGAAATCATATTCCAATGAAATGTTTCCAACAAAAAAAAAAAACTTACATGTGAAACTTTTCATTCCAAACTGTTAATTTTTAACCAGGAATTTTCATAACAATTGGAAGAAGGAGTTTGGAAATGGCAGAATTACAGTGTTTCATTTTTTCTTTTGCCACTCTGTAACTTTTCCCAAATTGGAGAAATTTTGAAAAATTACAAAGGAAAACCAAAAGCAAGCAAACAACAAATAAAATAGGAAAAAGTTGGAAAACCACCTTGAACTACAGTATAAAATTCCTAGGTTACCTGGACTGGAAGAATCAGAAGGCCCCTTCCTTCTATATTCTTATATTTAGGGGGACAATTCACTTCCTTATTTCATGTTTCCACATGGGAGCAATCCCTTCCTCCATTCTCAGAATAATTAGGACAAAACTCTCTGAGTTAGAACATGCAGAGCTGCTTGCATCTGACAGTAAGGGGAAGGATTCAGCTTTTAATGATTTACTAATTATTGGTTTAATCCTGTGAATTTCTGATTGGCTTTTGGCAAGGTGCTGAGCACCCTCAACTCTTACTGATTTCAGTGGAAATGGGCCACCTGCCGGTTTGAATTAAAGTAAATGGTGGACTTCAGTAACTCAGTCAGAGGTTATGGGATTATTGCAGAAGAGGAAGGGTGACGTTCTGTGGCCTGCGATGTGCAGGAGGTCAGACTAGATCATGATGTTCCCGTCTTGTCTTAAAAGTCTATGATTATATTAATCTAAAACTCCAGTACTTCATAAAATCCATTCTTTTGGGGATGAAAAGTGTATTTGATTGCTATGAAAACCATTAAAACAACAAAGGAAAAAATGGATCTGGAATTATGACATGATTTGAAATATTCAAGGACCAGGTTAAAATGTAAAATAAAACTCTTTCAACCTAAGACAAATAAGTCACTGAAAAGAAAACAGTATGAACTATCTGATGTAAAATGATCTCCTAGAAATTTGGAACCATATTCTGCTCTCAGATGCGCTTGCGCAATTCCCATGGAAGTCAAATTGTGAGTACATTTCTGAGGCTAGAATTCTGTTCTTAGAGCATTGTTACAGTATTGTAAATAGAGATGGGCCCAAGATGAAATATCTTTGCTGGTGTAACTTGAAATTGGTGAAGATTCAACAATTTACAGTGGCAGATAATCTGGTGCTGAATCTGGATTTTAAACCCCTGTAAGGTTTTGAGTGTGCTGTGGTTTTGTTTAGCCTTTTATGATGACTATGAAATTCAGCATCAGTTCACATTCCAAGCTTCCCCACAGTTTTGGGGTTGTCAGATCTGAGGATTTGTTTTGAGACTATTGCTAACAGTAAGTATTAAAGTGAGTTTCTACTGTGAAAAATGTTTCTGTTCAAATGGCATTGTGGGGTTTCACATGCATTGTGTCTCTTTTAATCCATATCAAATTTGCTGAGGTTATAAAAGTTTAAAAATGTGTTCCTTTTTTAAACTGGAAGTTCTGAAAACTCACCCTGGGCCCTGAGAGTCAAGCTAGGTTCTTTTTGGCTCATACATTATCACCAATAATCCAGATTGAATAGAAATATATAAATAGGTGATGTTAAAATGCAAGTGAAGTGCATACTTTCATATACCTTGA
The DNA here is from genome assembly GCF_013100865.1 of Trachemys scripta elegans. Lineage (NCBI taxonomy): Eukaryota > Metazoa > Chordata > Testudines > Emydidae > Trachemys > Trachemys scripta. The sequence goes on from NC_048299.1 coordinate 170,745,030, forward strand.
GGTAAAGATACTGCTACTAGAATTTAGTTATTAATTATGTTCATGATTCAGGAAGCTATATAAATTCCTACCCTCTAACAACTGTATTGGTATTATCACAAGTAAACTGCAGAAATCCAGCCACAAAGGATGCCTTGAATAAAATGTTAGTGCTTTACCTTAATACTAAGTCACAGTGTATTAATATAAGGCTCACAGTGATGTGGGGCACATATTCCAACAATCCAGCCATACTGATCTTTGGCACCCTGTCACCTTGTTCACAGAGGATTATTGCTGACAAGCTGTAAATCCATATTGGACCTGCTCCTTTGTTATGCAGAGTACCTCCCTGGGTTGTGTGATTGGCCTCAGCAAGTTGTCACCATACAGGAGATGCTCAGCAAATTGTAGAAATAAGTCTACGGGGCTGTCAACTCCTGGCAATATACAGGAAGTGCAAAAGGTGACTCAAAATGGCCGGAGACCCAAGCCCTGGTCTCTGATTTCCTTTGGCCTGCTCTTGCCACCAAAACAAAAAAAGGATGCAAAATTAAAATGAGAAAATATTAGCTGCCAAACACATGTGGGCCTAATCATGTGATTCTGACTTTAGTGAGTGTGACTTACTGTGGTGTATTAAGGAGATTTTTTCCTGTGTGGGGTCTGGGTCCAATAACTCCAGTCTCGAGTGCACTTTTGTGTAGTTCATTAGCTTCTCCAAGACAGCTTAGTTTTAACTGTTGAGAAAGGAGGCAAATTGTTCCATTTCTCTGGGGAAACCAACCCGGTCAGGGATGATGAAAAATACAACAAGACTAGAAATTGTTTTCTTTTCTCTTTTTTCAATATTTTCCTGTGTATTCTCTATTAAAAAGGGGGTACTTCAGCAGCCTCCTCCTATATGTAAGTATTTGTTCCTTCTTTTCTCAGCTACTGAGAAGAAGGTGATTTAACATGATGGATCCCTGTTGTTCCTACCCCATCTCATTAAGAAGTTTGAACAACACAGGGGTAAGTGGGTGAAACTCTTTGGCTTGCATTATATAGAAGGTCAGACTAGCTGATTGAATGGTCCCTTCTGGTCTTAAAAATCTATGAATGACTGAGCAGAAGATAGCAGCAATTGCAGATGGAGGACATTGGCCTAATTATGGAACAGAGAAAATACAAGAGATGAGTTTGAGAGGAGACAGTAGGGTAGAAGAACTCACCTATCATGATCCAGATTTACTGAGGTTCTTAAGCAGCATTAAATCTGGTAATAGCTTTTAAGGCAGTGTCAAATTACTGTGCTTGTTCACTGAATGGGACAATATCCCTGGAATGAAGAGAAAGATCAGGTAGGGTTATGGGTTGCAAGTGAGCCCATGGACACCAGTTCTGACAAGTATTGTCACCTGTAGTACACTTGGATGATCTGTGGGTCTATTGAAAGGCAGTCTTTTGCTTTCTCTGGGCAAGATTGTGGCATGGAGGTACTGTGCCCCAGGGAGCCCTTGAGCTCCAACAAGCACGGGTGAGTGTGAAGGCTGCATCATTCCTTGAGATGGTACAGTATGCTACTTTTTATGTAGCCAGCTACCTCTGCAAGTCTTTGTTAGGAGAGGGTGTTTTGTGACCCCAGGGGTTTGATGAGACAGCAATTTCCGTACTCCCTTAAGTGCTGAAACTGATTGCCTCAGTGGCATGCTCAGTGTGCACAAGGGGAGAGGATATTCTCCTTGCAACCTCCCTGCATGCCAATGCAAAAGCTAGGGACAAGCTGATTCTCTGAATACAAGGAACCAATACCTCCTAAAACAAACAAACAAAATCAAAATTTCACTTAAGAACTGGAACTCTTTTATGGCATGAGGTCTGCATTGCTTTATCTTATGGCACCATGGAGAAGATTAGACTCAGAGCCCCAAAATGTATGCTTAGATGTCTTGATGGCAAGAAAGAAGTATTGGAAGAACAATGGAGAGCACCAACTGATATCTGGCTTTGGTATCATACCAGTGACCTGAATGTCATTGTAGACAACTTAATGTGTTAGGGGGGCAGGGGGAGGGAGCGGAGGGAGAGAGAGAAGGGGGGTGGCCAGGTCTTCAGCAGGGCTCTCGCCTCGCGGCCCCGACCGCCACACTGCCTGCCGGGAGGGCTCCGTGCCGCTCCGGTCGGCGGGAAGAGAAGGACGCGGGCTGCCCTGCCGGGCTTGCTCCAGACCTGGCACCGGCTGGGGCAGACGGAGCGCACAGCCCACTCCCAGCAGGGCGCTCCCCTCCTCTGCGCTGCCGCCCCCTACAGGGCGGCTGGATTGGTGAACAAAACAAAACAAACAAACAAAAAAGCGACCGTGCCGCCCTAGGATTGGGCGGAATGCCGCCCCGTAGAATCTGCCGCCCCAAGCACGAGCTTGCTCGGCTGGTGCCTGGAGCCGGCCCTGAGACCCAGTCAGGGAGTAGGTCAGAGTTCACTTCTGTGTGGCTGGAGACTATTGCAATGACTTTCAGACTGTCTCTATTTCAGCACATATGTCCACAAACAACAGAAATCTCTAAACTCTAGCTTTAATTTTTTTAAATGATTTTTTGTCTTCTTTTTTCAAAGATAGTGCTTCAGAATGTAAAACAAAGCTGTTCTTATGAACTGAGATCCCACTCCTGGAGGGGTTTACACACAAGCATTATTGTATTCACCTGACTAGTCCTACTAAAGATACTAAGACCCAATTCAGATTATGTAAAAGAAGTCTGACTCCACTGAAGTCAAAAGAGTTGCATTAATTTTATTATTATTTCAATTACAGTGGAGCCCAGGGGCCCCAAGGAAAATCAGAGCTCCATTGTTCTGGGTACTGGATAAATACATAGTAAGAGATAGCACCTGCCCTAAAGAGCTTTTGATCTAAATAGACCAGAGAGGCGAGGGTAGGTGGGCAAACAAAGGCAAGGAGACGTGCCCAAGTTCACATAGCAGATCTGTGGCTGAGCGAGAAATACAATCCATATCTCCTGACTTCTGATCCAGTGTACTGATGCATTTACACTCACCAGCTTCAAAGTTAGCTTGAAACGGGTGGGGAGAGGTCAACCTTCTGCCATTTATATCTGCAGAGTGTTAACATCACAGTCTTGGGGAAATTATAAAAATCTTTTGAAATTATTTTGGCTGATTTTTTGAGGGAGGCAAAAAAACCCCAAACAAACCAAAACCAAAACAAAAACTCTGTTCACTACAATAAAGAGCAAATGACAAATTTGGGAAAATTCACAATTTTGCTTTTTTTGTGAACTGTCATCATATTTACATGAAAACCTGTATTTCCTGGAGGAAATAGCCATTTTTTTTTTATTTTACCCCAGGATCAAATTCTGAAATCCTTTCAAAAATCTCTTTTACGTAGTGAATCAAAAACTGGTTACCCGATGCACCCCAAACAAGGCTTTCACGTGCTTCTATATGACCAATGGCAATGATGTGGCACCTAGAAATATTGGGGTTTTTTATGATAGTGCCACTGTCATATAGAAGCATGTGAAATTCCAAAATGTCACATTTCATTGATTTTCATAAAAAAGTAAGTTTTCAGTCTGCAAAGATCCCCGCAAAGCATAAGTGCCGATTCCATGGGTGCTCCAGGGCTGGAGCACTCATGGAAAAAAATTAGTGAGTTAATAGCAGCCAAGCTCTTACCCTCCCACCTCCCCTCAGTGCCTTTCACCCGCTGGCGGCTCCACTGATCAACTCCTCCCCGTCCCTCCCAGTGCCTCCCGCCTGCCATGATCAGCTGTTCTGCGGTGTGCAGCAGGCACTGAGATGGGGAGGAGGAGTGGGGACAGGGCACACTCAGGGGAGGGGGTGGAAAGAGGTGGGGTGGAGGCTTGGGGGAAGAGATGAAGTGGGGCTCTCTGCCTGGGGCAGAGAGGGTGGGCGAGTATCCCTCAGGTAGAGAGGAAGGGAGTGCCTATGCTGCAAAGACACGGGGACCAGGGTGGGAATTGGGTATGTGTGTCTGTGGGGGGGGGGGGGGGGCGGGTCTCCTTCCTCTACAGCATTGGGCACAGGTCACTTGCTGGTTTTAACAAGTTTTGAGCACTTCAGTAACTCAGCCAGTGATTATGGGTCTAGTGCAGGAGTCAGTTGGTGAGGTTCTGCAGGAGGTCAGACTAGATGATCATGATAGTCCCTTCTGACTTTAAAGTGTATGAGTCTGAGGGACCCACTTGGATGTGGCTCCTTGAAATGTATGGTCCCAAGTTTTGACTTGCTCAGAAATCAGTTTCCAACTCCCATTCAATCTGTGATCTAGCTCCCCTTCAAAATCAATGGGAGTCTTTCCACTGACTTCAGAAAGAGATAACACCAACCCTGCACTAGCAAGGGTTGGCTGTGCTGGGGAAAGAACCCTGGGGAATCCCTGTGCAGTTACTGCAAATCATGATTTTCGAGCAAGGTAGGGGAATTTTAGCTGCCAAATATCATTTAAGATGTACCTTTATTCATTCTGACAAAGCCACATTGCTTTCAAAATCCTTCCAGATTTCCATAAATGAAATCCAGAAAACACTAAATTAGAACCGTTCCTGGCAGTTCCTCATTACATCCTGATCTTCCTGCAATGTATACAAATCAAATGATTTTTATTAGGAATTGTAAAGAAAACGTGATTAATGACAACATTGGTTATAATGCATAAAAAAGGTTTTAAACTGTACTTGTGGGGATCCATTAGTAATTTGGGGTTTAATACTATACTTTATTCTTTTAGGGTTCTGGAATGCTCCATTTAGAGTGTGTCCTTTTATCACAGCGATATTCATAGGGCCTTATGAATATATGGCTAATGCTCCTCCGTTCACTGGAATACCATGCTTTATAAATATTATTAACAATAATATACCTGCCTTGCTAAAAACCGGTATGTCCTCTTCCCACATTAAAAGGTGTAGAAAGGGAAAATTTATTTGCAGATCTTTGTGAGCTCCTCAGTATTGCAAATGCACTCCATATTTTCAGTTGGCAGAGCTGGGTTGCAGAAGGGGGAGGGGGTGCATGGCCAATTGGCCAAGATCTGGAGAGAAAATACTGGAGATCCTACAGATCCTTGCCTGAAAATAGAGATCTCTATTGCCTGCCTCTTTGAGGCTCTAACCCGATTATCACAGCACTCACAGTTTAGTTACTGTTCTGCTATGGGTTCCCCACTGCCACTTATGCTCCGTGAGTCCTCTCTTGTCAGTGTGTAGTGGAAACTGAGGTGTATCTGAATAGCATTAACTTAGATGCCTTTTCCCTGATTAATTGTCTTTATTAGAGGGGAACAGGCCACACACTTCCTCTGTTCCCTGGCTGGTCCCTCTGCTGTATTACTTCCCTCCTCCATTTCTTTGGGAGGTCCACAAACATGGGCCCAGATCTTCAAAAGGTATTTAGGCACCTAACACCCAATTAAAACAATGACGTTAGGGCCTAAATAACTTTGAGGCTCTGGACCATGATGGCCCTTTTGGTTACACAGGAAAACGGGGATATTATCATGCAGCTATCTCTCTCTTCCACGTCTAACTCCTCCCCATTTCTGTGGTTTTATTCATTTTTATGCTGCAATAGATGGGAGGGGAGGGGGAATGGGACATAGAGGCCAACATTTTATCCATTTCTTTCAGTGACAGATTGCAGTGGACCTCTGTATATGTGCACAAGGTGGGGAGCATGCAAGGAGATTGCACCTCCTCCTTGCACCTTCACACAGGCACCAGTGTGGCGGGGTAGTACTACTGGAAAGGATCTGCAGGTTATAGTGGATCACAAAGTGACTATGAATTCACAATGTGATGCAGCTGTGAAAAAGGCTAATATGATTCCAGAGTGTATTAACAGGAGTATTGCATGCATAACATGGGGGGTAATTGTCCCACTCTATTCAGCACTAGCAAGGCCTCAGCTGAAGTACTGTGTCCAATTCTGGGCATCACACTTTAAGAAAGATGTGGATAAACTGGAGAGCATCCAGAGGAGACCAACAGCGACAGAAGGTTTCGAAAACCTGACCTCTGAGGAAAGATTAAAGAAAGGGGCATGTTTGGTCTTGAGAAAAGAAGACTGAGGAGGCACCTGATAACATTCTTCAAATATATTAGGGGCTGTTATAAAAAGGACGGTGATCAATTGTTCTTCATGTCCACTGAAGGTAGGACAAGAAATAATGGGCTTAATCTGCAGCAAGGGAGATTTAGGTTAGATATTAGGAAAAACTTTCTAACTATAAGGCTAATTAAACTCTGGAAATGACTTCCAAGGGAGGTTGTGGAATCCCCATCCCTGGAGGTTTTTAAGAACAGATTAGACAAACACCTTTCATGATGGTCTAAGTCTACTTGGTCCTGCCTCAGTGCAGGGTGGCTGGAGTTGATGACTTCTCAAGATCCCTTCCAGCCCTACATTTCTATAATTTTATGAAGGCTTTGCTCATTGCTGTCACCTCTTCAGGTGCTAGCTGCCTTCAATGGTATGAGACCATGACCTCTCCCCCTGCACATTGGCCAGTGGGTCCATCTGTCTATCCAGGTACTTATATGGCTCTCGTCACCATAGTAACTGAGAGTCTGACTGGGCCCTGAGGGCAGCACATGCTGCAACCTCCCCAATGGTCCTGGAGCTATGGCATGTGCTCACTGGGATTTTCCAGAAAGCATTCCGGCCCCTCCACACTCATTCTATCGCTTGTCTGCCTGTAAAATGCAAAATCTAGCTCTGAGTTTTATTGGTGTTAGTTGGTTTTTGTAGTGCTGGTAATGGTCTGAGGTGTGGAGCTTTACTTTTGCACATTGAAAAGCAGTTTTTGCAGGCAAATCAATCCACTGGTAAGCAACCATCTTCATATGGCTATGCTCAAATTTGATTTTGTGTACACCTTTTCCTGAATCTGATGGAAAGGTAAATTTGGATGTATGGCACAGATGTAATTAGTCCCATTTCCTTAGGCTCTGCAGATGAGACAAGATGACACCATGCAGCCCAGCAGATGGATGTTTTCAGAGCTAAAAATGCGTTAATTTTCTTGAATTAAAATTTCTAGTACACTCAAAGATCTGACCTTCAGCATTCACTCTGTTTTACTTAATCGATAGCTTGTTTTTAATATAGTTTTGAGTTTTGCATTGAATGTTATATAATGCAGATAGTTATGACACAATAAATTACAAGATGTCAAGACACAAAGCAATTAATGAAACCAATGCCCCACTATTTAAAGATCCCGTCCATGCCCAGAGAAAATGCACTGGAAATTTAAGAAATGGGCTCAGGCAGCCACATTCACATCTGGATTTTGAACTTAGTTAACTTTGATGGTTGGACCTGTGCTGGCTTTGCTTACTTTGGCTTTACCCATTATATAGAGATAGGGATTTAGCAAATTCAGCTATGGATCAGACATCCCCCAAATGCTTCTTGAGCTTGGGGTCTGCTTTGTAACCTCTGCAGCTATAAACACAACATGTACCAATTTCTTAGGTGGTGTAAGCGAAGGTCTACTAACTTCAACTGAGTTGCACGTCTGAACTTCACCACATTGCTTGGAGTCTGACTCTAACATTAAACAAATGTAATTTCTTGCAGTTTTATATCTTCTCTATTAATAGTAGTAATTTTTCTTTAAACTCTGCTGTAGCAGTTTATGAGGCTGAAAGCTGACATTGTGGTCTATTGTGTAAACACATAATATAAATATGTACTTAGTTTCAAACACACATACACACAAAACTCCATAATTTATTACTTGCACATATAGGCTTATTTGCATGCCTGCTTTGGGAGCTGTTACAGTTTAACATGTGCATTTTTATTTACATAATTAAAACATTATATTTACTCAAGAAACTGTAATATGAAGTCGGAAAATCTGATTGGTCTATGGTACAAATGGCGATGATTTTAATCACTTTTTGCTACTGAAGGGCTTGAAGTCAATGGCTAAACTCTCATTGATTTCAGTGGATCAGCATCAAACCCTAAATGATGATAGGGTACCTTCCAATCAATAGCGCAAACCTGTGGCCAAAAATTTCTGAAAACACCACCACCACAATTGTTTTGGGACTGAGCTACGCATAACTTGACAGTTTGGAGGTGAGGGTGCTAATCTTTTTCACTTTCTTTTCAGCAAGGCTAGGTTTCATGCTCTTAGAGTTTCACTTTGATTCGATAAAAACTACAAACTCTAAGTAAAACTCAGCTGAAACCGCCAAGTTTTGCCTAGTTTCGAGTTTTAAAAAAAAATTGAGTTTTTGATGGTTTCCACCAAAAATGACAAGCTGGGCCTGGTTTGCTTCAAAGGTTCACCAACAGGGTACAAACCCTAATGAACTTGACCAAGGTTTTAGGAAAGTAATAAAACTTTCATAACAGCACCAAGTTTTGCACAAACTGAGACACATTGTAGACCAACCACTCAAAGAGGCCTCTGCCTGATTTCCATTTCTGCAGCTCCTCCACTCCCCACTTTTTAATCATTCTCACCTGTGGGCAGGTGATACATACAAGTGATAACTAGTCTGCAATAGAATGTATATGTAGAATATCCACCTGGATTATGATTTTTCCCATGTAAATTCTATTAGTTGCATGTACAAACGCTAAAATCTATTACCTGCCCATAATCGTGACAGTGCTTGCAGAATGTGCATGAAAGCATCTGCATGAAGCATTGTGCATGGACAAATGGACACCACATTACAGAATGTGCCCCTTTTATGTCCCATTTAGGTCCACAAAGCAAATGTTTACAGTTGAGAATGGGACTTATGATACAAACTGATAGAGTTTTATTAGCATGAGTTTTTTAAATAATTATAAGTAGAGTATTTAATAGCCTGATGTTGAATTCCTGATGCACCAAAAATTCCCACTGATTGCAAGAGTACAGAATCCAAGCCACAGTTTCTGAACTACATAGGTCAAAGTCAGTTCCAAACCATAACCAATCCTTTCAGTGCAGATAGCTCGGTTAATGCCACACCAGTTGTGCTGGACACAGTATGCTCAGTACTAGACTGTGCTCATTTCTTTTAAAGATGATAAAGATGGTTTCTTTTCCATACTACAAATCAGACTGAGCTTCATTACGTTAAATTCTTATATTAATGTTCCATTAACCAGCTTTTCTTTCTTTATATTTTATTTCCATTGTTCTACTTTTGCTTTGTTTCACTCCCTGTATAATTAAAATGTTTAACATTTTTCCTTCCTGTGGTCAGGACACATATCATTGAAATCTATTTCATTCTAAATCAAGACAGAGGACAAATGGAAGCAATTAAAACAAAGGGCTAGTCTACTAATGCCAAGATGTCTCTTTTGTAAAATAATCCAACCTTTTGTCATTTCACACTCTGATTTCTTCTTTGTATTTTACACACACACACACACACACACACACACACACACACACACACACACACACACAGCATGAAAACAGTCATAAATGTGGTAGATGCAAGGAGATGATTCATAAAAGAAACTGTCTGACAAAATAGGCTTTTATTATATATATATATTATTTAATCATTTTTTGCAGTTGTAAAGCAAATGCCAGATTCAGGCCTGCAGACAAATTTACTAAGCAGGGAAGGGGTGTTGTAACAATGTTTCAGTAGGTGGCGCTTCAACACAGTTCACCTTCACATGGACTTGAATTTGTGTACTAAACCTCATATTACCTGACATGCTTTCAGAGACTTGTGATGGCCTAGTTCAGTAACATTAAAGCTCGATTGTTATCTCGAGCACTAACTGGTTGAAACGCTGAGACATTAACTGTTCCTTGTGTTGCTACTACATTTCTTGGTTTAGCCATTTAATGTCTTTTTATTCTTATTTGTTTTACATTTTGCTTTAGTTTTTAAAAAACTTAAAGCAGCCTATATAGTAAATAAGATAATTACTCTTCAACACTTCTGTCCATTTAGTGTACTTTCCTGACTTGATTTTTCATAAGCTTACATTTCTTCTTTCTATTTGCTTCCTAGAAACAAATGGGCAAAAAAGCTATTCACAGCACTTCTTTCAGAAGAAATACATGATTTTCCTGAGGAGATGGTTTCCCCATGAATAAAAAAAATCTGTAAAAGAATACCAGCTCTCTTCTAAAGAGAACCACCTGCGGCAGCAATGGCTTTGAAAACCACTGCTAAATATATAGTAGGCAAAGCAAATCAGGGACAAACATTAGTTGACATTACTAGGGTGGCCAGCATCTCACCAGTTCGGGCCCTAAATTTAGTCAGTGCTGATCTTGCATCTAAAAATTAAAGAGATCCTCTTGAACATACAGCTAAAAATGAAGTATTACCATACACACTGATTAACTTTACCTCCTCTTTATAAGTCTCTTGAACCTTAAATTTACATAATGGGTCTGAGTCTTCACTCTGTTGCCCCAGATTTAGGCTGATGTCACCACACTGATGTCAATGGACCAGATCTTCAGCCGGAGTAAATTAGCATACTTCCATTAAGGTCACTGGATCTGGCCCAGTGAAATTACACTCACATAAACCTGGTGTCATGGAGTGGAGACTCAAGCTCTCAATCTTCTGATTTTGTCTGAACTAACAAATGATCCCAAAATATTAACCAGTGCATTTAAAACTCTCAGTTTTTGGAACCTAATCTCTTAAAGTTACACAACACCACTTTGCCTACATAAATACACTATATAGCAAAGCAAGGCCTCTTCGACATAAATCAATGGGGAATATTGGCTAGTTGAATTAACTGTGATAGTTAAATATGTGAGTGATAATAAAGGTTGAGAGGAAGGTTGATGCAGCCATCTGAGGACTGGCCTTGTATTCAGGAGACCTAAGTTCAGTTCCCTGCTCTGCTACAAGTTACCTATGTAACTTTGGCCAAATTGCTTGGGGCCAGATTTTTAGAGGTATTTAGGTGCCTAACTCCCATTGATTTCAAATAATTTCAGTGGGAGTTAGGAATACCTTTAAATACCTTTAAAATCTGAGCCTAGTTTCTCTGTGCTTTGGTTCCCCAACTGTAAAATTTCCCTTGCTCAGAAGGATGTTGTAAGGACAAATCCATTAAAGACTGTGAGGTGCTCAGATACCGTGGTGATGGGGGCCAGATAAAGAGATACGCTTTCTAATTTCTTATATGGCTAGGGATTTGCTTTTAGGTTTTTGTTTTTGTTTTGTTTTTTACATAGCTGTTCATTAAAGCTGAGTCTTCAGAGTTTGCAAATCAAAGGATTTTCTTTGTTAGCATACTTCATTTTATAAAATATCCACACTGTACTGTAGTGCACTAAAAAAAAGTTGGGAATTTAAATTTTGAACATCCCCCTTTTCTTTGGGAGGAATGGTAATGAAAACAATCAAGGCCACCTGCCACCTTTGTTATTTCTTCTTATTTTTCACTCGCTCTTTGACAGAATTGTTATGGATTTTAAAGAAACGTCAACCCACAAGCCAGCATTTAAAAATGTACATTTCACTACAGCTCCCCCAAAATGCTGTAATGTGAATAATGCAAACAGTAATGCTGAAATGATTTTTTTGAAGAAGACAAATATGTTTCTCTTTTTGATGCCTGGGTTCCACTTTTGTACATTTTTAACATAAGTAACTGAAGATGTGGGGAGGGAAAAAAAGTCACATCTTTGTTATTAGACTATATTGACATCTCTTGCTTCATTGACTTTTTATTACAGAGCCGAGGTTAGAAATAATGATTGTCAGTGACAGCTTCCTTGCTATTTGCTGCAGTTTCAAACGATCATTTCAGGCATTTCTTGCTTTCTCCGTCCTCTCCCCCCATCCTACGTACAACAGAAGTAACAGTAAGGAGAATATTTAAAAAGTAAAGGGTTAGGGCCACACAATGCCAACACAAACGATAGCACCGAGTCAAGCTGCCGTTGTGGCTGCCACGGCTGCTGTCTTGGCATCTGTCGATGACAAGAGCTCCAATCTGGGAATCCCTGCTGGGGTGAGATATGGCCACAGCCCCAACAAAGGGCCACACGACACTGGCACCAAAACACTGTGACCATCTGATGCAAGTCTGTCCTAATGAAAGTCCAGCATGGGGCTAAATGAGTTTCCTCCACTGCTGGGTGAGGGGCTAATGATAAAAGCACTCCCTGGGCTCACTGCTGCTGTTGGTAGCTTTGTCAGGGCATATGGCAGTTGGCTAACTGCAGTTCTTGTGAGCTTTCCTTCACAGCTTTAGCTCTGGAATCAGTTTACAGGCGAGGTATAAAATCCTCTGCCTGCTTCCTGTGTGTGTGTGTATATGGAAGGGGTGGGGTGGGGGTGGGGGGAGAGGGATGTTCAGTGTTGTTTGTCATTTGGCCCCTACTGATTGGTTTTGTTGCTTTTTGAGCAACTCAACTAACCATATAAAATATTTACCAATTCAGGATAGGAAAAGCCTAACACTTGTTAGGTAGTGAAGCTAGCTGGCCCCCTTTGCCTTCCCTCCCCTGCAAAATAAAAAAGAATGCTCAGGCATTTGGTGTTTCTAACTGCAGCATTCATTTTACTTATTAATATAATAAAATAATAATAATCATGATGATTATTTTTTATTTATAGGGCACCAATGGCCAAGAAGCCCCTGGGCACTTCACAAAATATTATTTGTAATTATGAGGGGGGGGAAGCTAGATTGTATTTTTGCAGCCCCAGTCTTTGCATCTGATAATCCAGTGAGAAATGAAGTGGAGAAGCAGAGGTAGATTTTCAAGATAAACAAACACACACAGCTCATTGGTGGTGCCTAGTGAAAGAGGCTTCTCAAGGAAGAAGTGATACCTTTTCACTCTCCCCTAGGACTCTTGCTTCTTCCTCAACTTTTGTAGCTCAAATTAACATCTGGCCCTTCGTTTTTCTTCAAACCTGGAAGCAGGCATCTTCTTGGCACCTTTATGATTTGCTTCTTGCAACAAATCCTTTGCAGTTGAGACATGATCTGATATACAGGCGCTGAATCACCTTGTTAAAAAAAAAAGGAGTTGAGTTCAACGTATTTTCCAAAATAACCTCTTTTCCTGTCCATTATGCTGCTGCATCCCACCTTTCCCCTCCTCACCTCCTACCTTTCAGTTTCCCCTTGCTGTTTACCTCATTCTCTCTCTTGCTCCCACAATTGTTTCCTCTTCTCATCTTGCTCCTTCCCTGCTTCATACCTAAGTTCTTGTCTCAATAAACCCATAGCAACAAACAAACTAAAACGGTTTCAGTAATATATCTAAGTTTGGTTAAAACACATTGGCCTTTCCTCTGAGCTGCATATGGTGTCGTTCAAGAAGGATTAATACCTTGCTCACTTTTGCGGTTTCCCTCATTCTGGGACTCGCCTAAGATGGATTTAGTGCCCATTATAAGTTAGACCAGCCCAAAGGCTATTTTAATTTAATTTATACCTGGCTACCCACAGCTCCCAAGGGGCTGTTCTGTGGCAGCTGGGAATAGCCAGGGCTGAGAGGTACCCTGAGCACACCCCTTATGCAGAGGCCAAGACAGGCCGGGCCGTAGAGCCTCTATACTGGCACTATGCCACCTGGTAATGCCTTTTGCAAGGTGAATACCCAGGGTCTGAGTTAACCTGGCTTTCCAATTACTTTGCACTACTAGAGAGGCACAAAGAAGCCAGACTGGAAGCCAGAATCTAACCCACTACAAGTACAAAAAATAGACAACCCTATTTTAATAACCCTTGTCTTCCTTTCTTCTATGATTATCTTGTTATCCACTTTACTTCATAACTTTATATAAATTATAAGTTTGTCTCACCAGGGCCCCATGTTTCAAAATACAGTGTAAAGCACCTAGTGCAAATAAATGATAAAAATGGTTTGCACAAATATAGTACACTCCATCCAAGAATCTCAAAGCACTTCACAACATTGATCAGTTAAGTAGCCTTACTAGCACCTCTGTATGGGCAGGTTAATACTTATTCTAAAGATCAACAGACTCAAGCACTGAGACCCAGCTCCTCAAAAATATTTAGGTGCCTAACCTCCAGGGAAATCAGTGGGAGTTAGTTAGCTAAATATCTTGAAAGATCTGGGCCCAAGTAACTTGCCCAAGGTCAGACAGCAAAGTAAATGACAAAGTGAAGCACAGATGTAAGCAATCCTGATACCCAGTTAGACTTGGGATAGCATTTTCAAAAAGAATTTAAGCAATTTAGGAGATAAACTCCCATTTTCAAAAGTGATTTAGGCACTTAGGAGCCTAAGTCTTTTTTTTTAAATTGGATTTATGGTCCTAAGTCATTTAGATGCTTTGGAAAACTGTATACCTTGTTTCTATATTTTTCCTTAGCTTCACTCTCATCCTGGATGTCAGCAGAAGTTTTTGATAGGACAGTATTCCATATGCCATTTCATGTAATGTTATTATCAGTACAAGGCAAAATATAGACACTATATTTTCAGCACATGGGGCAAGTTGTTCCAATTTACCTTTTTAAAATTAAACCACATTTTGGATTAAATCAACATATGCATTAGCAAGTGCTTCATGTGAGCTTCAGGTGATTCCTGTGTGTGTACACTCTGTTGGTGATATAATCTAAATGAGATTGCTTTTTAATGGAGTTTGCTATTATTCAAAATACGTTGTTGTGAATCACATGGCAGGGAAACTCCATCAAGTACAGAAAGCTTTATGCCCCATTTGAATTATTCCCATGATAAAATGTTCAAGTAATATAATTTTGAAATGAGCTGCAATTGAATGGAACCAAAGCATCTTCCCTGGTAAAGAATTTTTTCTTAATTGTTGATAGAAGATCCACATTTGTACTGTATGTATAGATGTCTTGGCCTCAGTCATAGACTTTGCCTGTTCTGCACTCAGTGCAGTTTAGGGGATGAGGGAGACGCAAAAATAAGTAAACTGAAATCCTGGTGCCAGTCAGGGATAAGGGGTAAGGGAGAGCACCCCCAAGTGTTAACTGAATTTGTACTTGTCTGCCTATGGCCCCTACAGGTCATTAAAGCAGTTGGGAATTGTTGGGGTGTAGAGGCAACCTACACACTCTAGGTACACTGCCCTACACCATCCAGAGGTAACCCACAATGCTTGGAGGAATTCTACACTGGTGGCTTTATGGTTTGCTATCTGGCTGGCACTGCCAAAGTGGTGCAAAGCAACCATAGAATGAGTGGATTTGGCCCAATCTTTTTTAAAATAAGTTTCTAAACCTAAACAGACTATGACCTATTTGCAGTATTTCCCCTTCCCTGTTATATATAAGATACAGTTCTACCATCGCTCTGAACACCATGTACGTTGAACAAACATGGATAGTCCCGGTAATTTGTATATATATTGAAAACATTCCCTCCCCCTCCATGTGGGGCTCATGAAACATCACAGGGCTGTAATTTATTTGCTCACTTAGGAAAGGCTTGCATGACATGTGGCAACTGCTGAGAATCTCTGCTGAGCGTGTGGAAGGCAGGTAGATAGAGTAGAAATCTATAGACCGGAGCCCCATTGTGCTAAGCAATGTACATAGATATTTTGAGCCTCTACTTAAAAAAAAACCATACAATCCAAATATCCCAGACAGAGGTTATATAGCATTTTGTGGACCTTTTCTAAATAAGTGAGATACATTCTCACCATTAACTCTATCATAATAAAGTATTTTGCCTATAAATATATATTTGTATATAAATATAAGAAGAATATTCCATTCCATCCTTTGATTTATGAGAATTCTCCATTTCTTTTCTGTCCACTACTAACACTGTGATCTCAAATGCACTCTGCTTTGAAAATCCTGCCTAGGATGCTGCCAATACCAGAAATTAGGTCACTGGTATTGTTCCTGTCTAATTTTATTTCACCTTTTCCTATTCCACCTGAAAAGGTCTTCAGATTATTCTACCATCATATTAACTACCTTCTAGAGAAAGAGTTCACCTGAAACTCTGCAGCTGTAGCTAAAACTAATGTGAACAGATGGCTGTCTTACAAAGCATCAGTAAATATATTCCTTTGATACAGTGTCTGTAGTTGAGTGTGATCATCATTGTGAGAATGCAGCATCTTATGCTTCCTTTCTTACACACCAAGGGGCACAATTCTGCCTCTTTTACATGGCTATTATTGTTATTGACTGCAGTGGGAATTGCACTAAGGTAACTGAGAGCAGATAACAACCACCAGAGTTTTGGAGTTAGACCAGAAACATGTGATATGGTTGTCTCAGAGAGCTGTTGTTTATATGCCTGTTTGTATTTAGGAGAATAATACCTTTCTCCAGCTTCCTGTTATAGTTTCAGAGGAGACTTCGTAGAGATAGCCTAAATGGGCTAACAAAATATTATATGTAAACAAAACATATATTTTAGAGTTGCATGCAAGAGTTGAGGAAGACTTTCAAGTAAGCTTGCATCTTTAAGGAAGAATTTAGGAAAGCCCATAGATCATTGAAAAGTGGGACAAAATTACCTTCTTGACAGCTGCTTCCCCTTTCACTGCCCCAGACAAACAGGCTAGACAACTTGAATGGACAAAAATGAAAGTGATGAGAGAAAAACAAAATAGAAGGTGCATTTGATTGTGGTATGAAGTTTTTCTCCTTTACAAAATCAATTTTCCACTCCAAACTTATCCAGCTGAGAAGTCCCTTAGGACTAGAATTGGTGGGGAAAAAAATCTCTTTCCCCCAGCCCCCAATGTGAAATTTCAAAACAAAAATTTTAATGTTTAATTTTTTCAGGAAAATTAGAAAAAAAAAGAAATTGAAATATTTGGATCATTTTGATTTGAATTGAAATTTTCATTTCAATTCTATTTTAATAGAAATTTTTGATTCAGATCAGATTTTAAAAAGCAAGAAGTTTACAAAATTCTGAAATGTTCCCCTGTCTCTAATTTTTTTTTAAATCAACTTTTGAAATGTTATAGTGGACATGTTACTCTGTTGCATTTTTTCCTTTTGTTACTAACTTTTTCATAGCAGAAGACCATTAAAAAGGTTAGAATGGAGTACAGGAAAAAAAGAAAGGAAATAAAATTCCCACAAGTCTTGGACTCTATTTATTTTATTGTTCTCAGTGTGGGGAGGGGCAGAAGGACAAAAAAAATCTATTTTTTTAAAAATCTGGTTTTGAATTCCAAAATGAAACAAAAAATTAATTAAAAACAAAATAAATTTGATTCATTTCAAAGTTTTCCATCAAAAAATTATTTTTTTGGTCATCAGATGTTTTCCTGCAAAAATGTTTTTCTGATGAAACACCACTTTTCATAAAAAATTAAACTAGTTCTATTTATGGCCCCTTTGTGTTGCTCCAAGAGTGGAAACAGGCCCTGAAACCATCTTAACCTGCTAATCAGGAGTTCTGTAGGTTGTATGCCTGGGTAATGAAGAGCCGGCATAGAGGTGTGATTAGAGTATCTTTGTACTTTGGCTATTCCTGACAGCCAGAATGTCTCCTGAAGGCCATAGGCAACAAGGCATAAATTAGGGCACCCTGTGGGCTCTTGCACTGAGTGCAATGAGGCCAGACCCCAAAACTGGTGCCAGTGTACATAAAGCAGCTAGCTTGTATATGGCTCAAAGAGGGGAGGGATAGGTCAGTGGTTTGAGCATTGGCCTGTTAAACCCAGGGTTGTGAGTTCAATCCTTAAGGGGGCCACTTAGGGATCTAGGGCAAAATTGTTACTTGGTCCTGCTAGTGAAGGCAGGGGGCTGGACTTGATGACCTTTTAGGGTCCCTTCCAGTTCTATAAGATAGGTATATCTCAATATATTATTATACAACCCTAGAGTAATATATGTGTAAGCAGGGGATTTGTCCCACTGTAGTAGGGGAATTTATCTATGTGCACAGTACCCCAGATGAAACAAGTGATGAAAGGATCTGAGTCCCTGCCCTGATTCATTTCATCCTGTTACCTGCCCACCTTGACTTTCCCTCCCAGCCCCATGTGAACAGGACTTGCATTACACAGTGACAGCTGAGGTCAGGGCTTCCTGGATGTTTACCTCAGTCTCTTCATGGGCAACTCTGGGCAGGGAGGAGGGTGCACCTGCCCCAGGATACTCCTAACTCACTTGTTACCCTTTTAACCAGTAATCCCTGCACTTCACTTAAAAATATAGATACAATTTAGTCACACCAAAAAAGATTTTGTTAAGGATTAAAAAGCACATCACAGCATAAGCACAGTGAGGAAATGGCTGGAGTACAGCACAGTGCAACAGTCTCTAAAGTGCAATAAACTTTACAATTACAACAAATTTACAATTCCTGGATCTGAATGTGCTGCTGTGACACTGCTCGTGTGGCATATCCCGAGGATCATAGGCGACAACTTTTACTTTTCCCTGGTGGTGCTCCATCCCCTGCTATGCCCCCAGACCCTGCCCTCACTCCAACCCTTCCCCCAAGGCCTCATCCTGGAGCTGTCTCTTCCTGCTCCCACTCTTCCTCCTCCCCAATCGCCCCTCCCACCACTTGCTGATCTCCTCCCTCCCCCAATCACTTTCCTGAGCAGCCAAATAGCTGTTTGGCGGCATCCCCCATCACCTGTTTGGCGGCCCCCACAATCAGCTGATTGTGGGCACCACCAAACAGCTGTGGCTGGTGGGTGCTGAGCACCGACTATTTCTTCCCCATGCTTCAGCTCCAGAGCACTCACGGAGTCAGTGCCTATGCTAATTGGGCTCTGTGTGATGGACCCCATTCTCCACCTTCACTGCTGGCCCTCTAGTCAGGCCACGTGCCCCTCTGGTTCTGGCACTTCAAACCCTCTCAACAGACTTTGGGAAAGGGGCCCATCTCTTCCTATCTCCCTAGACCAGAGCAGACAATGTTGCTGCAAGAGTGGGAGACTCACCCCACCACTCTTGTTCCAGTGCTTCTCTGCCTCTGGTTACTTTGACCCTGGGCTGCTGCTCAAGCTGTTGCACTCTTCCTAATTCTGCCTTACTCTGCCCTGACAGCCCCAGCTCAAACAGAGGATGGGCCCTGGGCTCTTGACTCCCTCATTGGCCTGCCTGTCATGTCAGTCTGGCTGACTTGCAATGCTGGCCTCTCTTCATTGGTCTTGTTCACCTCAGAATCCTGACTCCTTTTCGCCCCTTCCCCTTTCTCCTTGTATTGGGAAACGACCAACCAAAAACAACCCGCCTCCTTCCTTCCCCCCTCCCCCCCAAAAAACATACTAAGTTTCAGAAAGCAGCCAACAGACCCTTAGACATGGAGCTGTGTACTTTGGGAATGTATGTATCTAATGGTGTTTCATAACCATCACTAGCCAGCAATTTTGATGGCCTCCTCTGCAGTTATTAAACTGACACTTATCTGCCACTGTGAGAGGTTCAGTTCTTGATACAATCATTGCTTTCACTCTCCATCTCAGAGCCACTGAGATCCTCTAGTCTTTTAAATCCAAGAATAAGACACTGATTGTAACCTCAGTATACATACACACATACTGCTACAAGATCTTTAGCTCTCATTAACCCTCAGCAATTCTATCAGTTGTGAAAAAAGAGAAAGGGATAACACTAAGGACTCATGGTATATAGGATAAGATTTTATGTCTGCTCAAAATGATTTGGGGCACAGAACTATTAACTAGAGAGTTCTCGTTCCATGCCTTACACTTTTTTCTGGGGCCTTCAGCAAAACACTTAACTTCTGTTCCTCAGCTTCCTCATCCAGCAAATGGGAATTTTCATACTGAATTGTCTGACTCACAGGGGTGCTGTGAAATCTAGCTAGTTAATGTTTGTGAAGTTCTTTGACGTACTAGAGCATTGCTAAGTATTCTTTTTTGAGGGGGAATCCGACAGATTCAATATAGGAACTTTTACATTGATGAGCCAGTTCTAAAACCTGGCTCCTATGTTGAAGCATGCATGAACAAGTTAAATCTGAAATCACTGCTGGTCTGGAGTCTAAAGAACCACTGATTGAATAAATCTGCTTTGGAACACACCCTGCTAATTTAGAATTCTACCGAACACTCCTACACCTCCCCATTTTGAAACATTGGTATGTATGATGACTCCAACAGGCTGCATGTTTTTTCAATCTTATTTTAACTGTCTTTTTGAAACACAAGTTTGCTTCTGCCCAGACAAGTTGGAACATTCTCATTATGGGATATGCAATGATGAATTAATTGTTAGGTGCTTTTTTTCCATGAGGAGCCTTGTCATCTGAATAATATCTTCTAAAGTTTCTTTCTGCATGCTGTCAACTCTACATTTATCAGGTGGCCTTTCATTTTTCTTAGAAATTATTTAATTTTCAGCAGAACTGGGTGAATATTGAACAAAAACTGACTACAAAATGTTCATTGCAATTTTTAAATGAATTCACTTGAACCGTGTTCCTATATATTTCATGTGCACTTTATCTGATCATGCTAATGAATAATTGACAGGAAGGTTCACCAAAACAACACATTTTAAGTGTACATTTCAGATAACTTTGAGAAAATGAATCCTAAATTGGTAATCATGAGTTTTCACAGTGGAAACCCAAATCAAACAGTTAGGCTTAATCCTATCCAAGCATAGAGACATGGCATGTGACCTATATGGCCAGTGAAATCAGCTCAAATTTTAATTATCAAATATTTTAGATGAACTACTCATGCACAAAATTGTTCAAATTATTTCTAATAACCAATATGGTCAAGAAAAATCACATTCTGTTTATGGACAATTCATAAAAAGGAGTTGAAATTCACAAAATAAATTATTCTTATGAACTATTTTCCCATCTGTAATATATAGTACATTGTAAGATTTAGACTTTGATAACACATTTTAATTACCATAGTGAAACTGCTTTGCAAACTGAAAATCCATACTGCCTATCCAGGACCTATATTAACACATCTCACACATCCCAGTAAGGTAGTATCTGTAGAAATGTGTTTGAGTTAACATGCTGGATTAAATATGGTTATGTAAGACTAGTACTGATATGACTAAACTCTTCTGATTCCAACTGGAACCACCTACATTTTTAAAATCAGGTCCAGATTGCACACTACTATCCAATTAAATCACTATTTTTATTTTGTTGTCATTTGAGCCACTTGGAGTCCCTGGCACACGGTTGGTGTTGTACAATTCATAAATAATAATAATGACCAAAAGAACGTAAACAAAACTTAGCTTGGTCTCAACAAATGTTGTACACTTCTATGATTTTGCAGAAGAGTTTAGTTTTGAGCAAAATTAGAAGTGAGATAATCACTATCCTAGAAAATTTTATTTTGTGGATTGAAACTGTGATTTCCATCAGGTGACCTGTCCTAATGAATATCGTCAAGCTGCAACCTGAAACGTTAACAGATATCAGGAATGAGCAAAACACTGGCGTACTACTTCTAAGAAAAGTACATGCACACAAAAGAATTCAGAAGAGCCAAAACTGGTGCGGGGACAAAGACCAAACTCAATTCCAGGCTGATTTGGAGTGTTTGCAATGACTGAGTTTTATGTTTTGTTATATTACTTGTGATGTGATATGCACATTTCAGAGTAGCTGCAAACTATCCCATGTATATTTAAACCACCTTGAGAACAATTTAAAACACTGAGGCCAAATTCTTATATCAGTAAGAATCTGGAGTAATTCCAGTTAGGAATAGAATCAGATCTTAGCTGTAGACATGATATATCTTGGTTTTAGTGAGGTTTTTGACATAGTACCACATGACATTGTCATAAACAAACTAGGGAAATGTGGTTTAGATGAAATTACTATAAGGTGAGTGCAAAACTGGTTCAAAGACCAGACTTAGTAGTTATCAGTGGTTCACTATCAAATTGGAAGGACGTATCTAGTAACTCCCTGCAAGAGTCTGTCCTGGGTCTGGTACTATGCAACATTTTAATTAATGGAGTGGAGAATATGCTTATAGGATGACACCAAGCTGGGAGGTCTTGCTAGTAATTTGGAGGACAGAATCAGAATTCAAAACAACCTTGACAAAATGGAGAATTGGTCTGAAATCAACAAGATGAAATTCAGTAAAGAAAAGTGCAAAGTACTTCACTTAGGGAGGACACATCAAATACACAGCTGTCTAGGCAGTAGTACTGCTGAAAAGGATCTGGGGGTTGTGGTGGATCATAAATTGAAAATGAGTCAACAAGGAGATGTAGTTGCTAAAAAGGCTAATAATCATTTTGGGGTGTTTTAATAAGAGTATCATATGTAAGACACGGGAGGTAACTGTTCTGCTCTACTTAGTGCTGGTGATGCCTCAGATGGAGTACTGTGTCCAATTCTGGACATCAGACTTTAGGAAAGATGTGGATGAATTGGAGGGAGTTCAGCAAACAGGACACCAGCAAAAATGATACAAGGTTTAGAAAACCTGACCTATGAGGAAAGGTGAAAAAAGGGGCATGTTTAGTCTTGAGAAAAGATGACTTAGGGGTGACCTGATAATAGTCTTCAAATATGTTAAGGACTGTTATTGAGAGGGCTGTGATCAATTGTTCTCTATGTCCACTGAAGGTACAGCAAAGAGTAATGGGCTTAATCTGCAGCAAGAGAGATTTAGGTTAGATATTAGCAGGGCCAGCTCCATCATTTCTGCCGCCCCAAGCAAAGAAAAAAAGCCGTGATCGCGATCGGCGGTGGCAATTGGAAAAAAAAAAAAACGCGATCGGCGGCGGCAGTTCAGCGGCAGGTCCTTCACTCCTAGAGGGAGTGAGGGACCTGCCGCCCCCGAATTGCTGCAGGTGCCGCCCCTCTCCCTTGGCCGCCCCGAGCACCTGCTTGTTAAGCTGGTGCCTGGAGCCGGCCCTGGATATTAGGAAAAAGCTTTCTAAGTATAAGGGTACTTGGGCTCTGGAATAAGCTTCTAAGGGAGGTTGTGGAATCCCTGTCATTGGAGATTTTTAAAACCAGGTTAGACAAACACCTGTCGGGGCGGTCTAAAAGTATAATTCGTCCTGCCTCAGTGCAGAGGCTGGACTAGATGACCTCTTGAGGCCCTGCCCAGCCCTGCATATCTATGATTCTACATTCAGAAGCCTGTGGCAAAGCCATGCAGGTTTGTCTGCTCAGCTGCAGGAGAGAGGCCCAGTGCTTCCAAGACGAGTCCAGCACATACTCACCATAAGCCCGTTCCCTAGCACAGCTGCCTGTCACGACTCTTACCTCTCACCTTCCCATCCTGCCCCAGCCTGTAGAGAGGTGCCATTGATGGGGGCGGAGCGGGTGGTTCATACACAGGCCTCTGCATGTGCAGGTCGAACTCCTCCTCGCCAGCCCTCTCGGGCCCAGCTTGGCTGCCTCTGCTCTCAGCTGGGGATGAAAAGGAACAGGCACAAGCAATGAAACCCAGGCCAGGTTTATACAGCACTTGGCTGAGAGGAAATCCAAGGTGCTGGCGACTCCACATGGTCAGCTCAGACCCAGTGCTGGACAAGGTGGTTGTGTGCTGCCGGAGCCGCGTGCACCCACACTAGCTACAGTCCAGAGGTTCTGACCCCTTCTGGTCATTAACGACTCTCCATGAGCTGGGATATTAACCCCAGCATCCTGGTCAAATTCAAACCATGGGAATTATTTTCTCCCTCCCTCAATTCCCTCTGTGGTTTTAACTTGATGCAGGATTCTCCTTCACTTCCTGTCCTACACTGCTGGGTGGTGTGGCTGTGTGCTGGTACACCGCTCTTATGTTCCACCCCAGAGGCAGATGCAAGGATTCCCCCATGCGTCTCTGACACGCAGTCTTTGCAGGGCCCTTTATGTAGTGCCTTTGATCCAGAGATCCTAAACATTTGTCATCATCACCCTCCTGGTCAGGCCTCAGCCCAGGGCAGGGATAGACAGAGCACATGGTTCTGGTGAGCAATCTCCTCCTGGCCACAGACGAGCCACTTCCGTCCTCGCTCACTGTGCTAGGCCTTGCCGCTGCGTTTGATGCTGCTGATCACCAGATACACCTGTCTGGCCTCCAAAAGACTGCAGGGGTGACTAGAAATCCCCCAACCTGACTCCGGCCCCTCGTCTCCAACCAACCCCTGAGGGTCGTTATGGGTCTCCACTCCAAAGCCATCACCCCCAGAGTCCCACAAGGCTCATTATCACCCCCATGTTATTCAGCACCTGTATGGAGCCAGGCAAACAGCCAGGGCTAAGGGCTAGCAGGACACAGATGACACCCAGCTCTGCTGACCCTGCACCCAACCAAGACTGAAGGGACTTATAGGAAGCAGGATAGAGCTTCTGAAATTTTCCTCCATGGCATCCCTCACTATTGAGGGCATTTGCCTTCCGACTGAGTCAGCCTTGGGGTCATTTAGGTCTCCTCCATGCTGTTGGATACTCAAAAATGATTAGGGGGCTGGAGCACATGACTTATGAGGAAAGGCTGAGGGAACTGGGATTGTTTAGTCTGCAGAAGAGAAGAATGAGGGGGGATTCGATAGCTGCTTTCAACTACCTGAAGGAGAGTTCCAAAGAGGATGGATCTAGACTGTTCTCAATGGTATCAGATGACAGAACAAGGAGCAATGGTCTCAAGTTGCAGTGGGGAAGGTTTAGGTTGGATATTAAGATAAACTTTTCACTAGGAGGGTGGTGAAGCACTGGAATGGGTTACCTAGGGAGGTGGTGGAATCTCCATCCTTAAAGGTTTATAATGTCAGGCTTGACAAAGCCCTGGCTGGGATGATTTAGTTGGGGATGGATCCTGCTTTGAGCAGGGGGTTGGACTAGAGGACCTCCTGAGGTCCCTTCCAACCCTCATATTCTATGATTCTATACATGGAACAGCAAAATGTAAAACTTCCTTCACCCTACTATTTCTGTGTTCCCTCCACTTAGTCCCATGTTACCTTTTCATGCCCTCATTTTATCTAAACTTCCAGACAGAAAGCTGTGCATTGTTGTCAGTCATGGTAGTCACCATGGGTGAAATTCACACCCTTTGGAGAGGGCCAGCACTAGGCCCTTATATCATATACACCAATGCAGCCCTTAAAATAGGTCCTACTTGGCAGTAATTTAATCTTCCATTTATTAGTAGGAGTGGGCATACAAATCAGAGAAGTGGCCTGAATTTGAGCTCATTCACAGAACCAATTTCCTGACAAGACAGAAATGTCCATGTGTCATCGCTGTATGTAATTTTGTTAATTTTATTGTGTGTTTTTATAATAGTTGTACTTTAACACACACACTCAAAAATAGAGTAAAACAACACAAAATAAATTAATAATGACGTTTTGCACTAAACATAACACTCTTTGGATTTCACTGTGTTTTACAGTCATTAATGAAACAACCCAACACCCCTCTGAGTTAGACAAGAATTCTCCATTTTGCTGAGAAAACTGAGAAACATACATGTTGTGGTCCTGATCCAGCAAAGCACTTAAGCACATGTGTAAAGATTACCCTATGGGTAGTAGTAATAATAATGCCTAGTTTTTATATAGACCTTTTAATCTGTAGATCTCAAAGCACTTTTAAAAGGAAATATTAACTTTATTTTACAGATGGGGAAACTGAGGCACAGAACAATACAGGGTGTTGCCAAAGGACACCCAGCACCCAGTGGCAGATCTGGGAATAAAATCCAGCTTGAGTAGTCCCATTGATGTCAATGGGACTATTTGTGCTTAAAGTCATGTAATTGGTTAAGGCCCAGCTTTTTAAAAGTGGTTGGGTATGGCTGTACTCAACATTGCAATGACTAACAGATTTAGAAGCCTACATCTCATTTTCAAAAGTGATTTAGGCATTTAGGAGCCTAAATCCTGGGATTTTGGCTCTTAAGTTCCTAAATCACTTATGGAAAGGATTGCTAGGCTCCTAAATCAGACATTGCAATACTGAGCACAACAATGCTTAAATACCTCTAAAATCTGGGCCTAAGTGATTTTCTAGATTGGGTTTTAAGTAACTTTGCTAAAGTTAAAGGGTGGTTTTTTTTTTTTTAATTCATGTAATGGTCATGTTTAAGCTTTCCAAACCGAATTTGGTTCCACCTAGAAAGTTCTATGGAGGTAATGTGGGTTTGCTTCTGCATCTATATTATTTTTTCATCAATTAGGTGCTCTAACAAAGATTTATATTAACAAAGTACAATAATAGCAGTCTTTATTTATTAATCTTGGCTACCTTACATTTTGGAACATTTGGTTATTTTTTTTTTCTTCCAGAAAAAATAGAGGAGCATTTACTGCTCTACTAGATCATCACTGTTGATTCCACTTAGCTTATTTGTGATTAGTTGCAGCTGGGGTCCATTTTTTAAAAAAATCCACATTTTCTTATACCACATATGAGATTAGAGCAAACAAACTACTCTGACTACAATATGCTACAGCTGCATTAATTTCATCAGCTGATGTCTTTATTTCCTTCTTTTCCAATTTAGCTGAGTAATGGGAAAATTGGGCCTATTTTTGTGCCTATTGTGATGTTCTTAAGATTCTCATTCTTTTCTCATGGTGTTAGTTACCTAAGAAGCCCTTAAACAATCTGATTAAGAAAAGAAGTAGGAAAAGGAAGGCTTCTCTAATTGTTGCGGCTTCTCAACAAGAATTCCAGAGCTCTAATGTAACCTTTGCTGTTGAAAGAATACATTCTGAAGCTATTCTCAAAACATGTAGCACTCCCACTTAACACGATTAATGTCTTTTATTCTTTACTATAACCAGGACAGGAGTCCAAGCCACAAGAGCTGGGATGAGTTCAGTTTCTAATTAAATGCTTTGTGTGTGAGAAACTGGCATATGGCACAGACAGGGACAGAAAAGAATTCTGTTTGGTATTTATTTCTGAAAAAGACCAAAAAAAAAAAAAAGCAATTTGCTATTCTGTGTGTCCATACTATAGACTGGGCTACATGCCTATTTATTTATAACAAATTTTGGAGTACTGAGGACCGAGTTAAGGAGCTTGCAAGCTCTTTGTGACCACTTTAACCACAGGGATATCAGTTTGTCAAGTTTTAGGCAGCAAAACAGTGGATCTCCAATAGTATGCAAATACAATTATTTCTCCCATTCTGGTCTCTGTGTTAGTCTCCCGGGGTCACTATTATTAACAATAATAACAAACATTTATATTGTAGTAACACCCAAAGTCCCCAGGAAGGATTGGAGACTTGTGGCTTTGGACACTGTGAAAACACAGATAAAGGTTCTTGCCTCAGAAAACTTACAAAGCTCTGATCCTATGAATAGATGCACACAGGTGGACCCTTGTGCCTATGCGGAGTCCCTTAATTTCAAAGTTGCTTTTGAAAATGCAGGCCAAATGACTTGTTTACAGTCTCCCAGCGAACTAGAGGTAGAATTAGGAACAGAATCCAGTTTTCATTAATCCAAGCCCTGTGCTCTAATATCTAGATGAAAATGTTGCCTTTTTTATTGCCTGACAACTGAACTATTTGAAGAAAGCCAGTAGAGACCATAGAATCAAATGATTAGAAGCAAATAATTGATATAACTTTTAGAATAATATATGTAAATAATTCAACACTCGGGTTTCAGAGTGGTAGCCATGTTAGTCTGTATCAGCAAAAACAACAAGGTGTCCTTGTGGCACCTTAGAAACTAAACCTAAACTTTACAAAACCTAAACTTATTTTCCCCAATACTAATTTCTCCCTACTCACACCTTCTTGTCAGCTGTCTGTAATGGGCCACTCTCTTACCACTTCAAAAGTTATTTTTCCTCCCTTGGTATCCTGCTATTAATTGATTTATCTTGTTCGACTGACCTCACACTTGGTAAAGCAACCCCCATCCTTTCATGTATTGTACCTACTCCTGTATTTTTCACTCCATGCATCTGATGAAGTGGGTTCTAGCCCACGAAAGCATATGCCCAAATAAATTTGTTAGTCTCTAAGGTGCCACAAGGACTCCTCGTTGTTTTTTTTAATTCAATACTGTGTCAAGTCTGCTGTATTCTCTTATCTTGGATATTAAATACCCTCTCTACTACTGCATATATAAGAAACTGAATGTACTGTCAACGGTGCTGTATACCTTTTAATTTTTTAAAGCAACGAATAATACTACTATATCGTGACATATACAATATGTGGAGAACTAGCAATATGGGGAATGTAAGTTGTCCTCTCCCATCAGAGTCAGTATTCTGGATATTATATTGGCAAATAATACTTATGATGAATAGCATAGCTCAATCTGCAGCTCATACATGTATATTGGAAAACTGAAGAGAATTAATGTGTGCAATTCTTTAATATTAAATTGAAAATGAGATATCTTTTTTGCCAACAGAACATTACATCAAATTGTTTTCCTTATTGCATTTTTTTCCCTGAATGTGATTACTATATCCCATTTTCTTTAAGAATGCAAGATCCTTTTGTTTCTCTATATTCACTATTTGGACTTTCCTCCAATCTATAGTAATTTAATATTACACTGAACAGAAGTCAAATTCTCTAATACTTTGTAATTTCCTTTGTGTTAGAGTCTGATCCAAAGTCCACTGACATCAACGGAAAGACTCCCTCCCTCCCATCAACATCAATGGCATGGTATCAGGACTTTAATTTGCAGGCCTTTTTGTTGTTGTTGTGCACACACACACACACACACACACACACACACACACACACAATACTTCACAACCTGACTGTACTTATTTAGACAATACTGATGGGCCAGCAGACCTTCAGCATCTCTAAATGGGAATGCACAGAATTTGTCAGAGACAAAATCCTGGTCCCATTGTAGTCAACAGAAGTTCATTACAAATATTTCCTGCATTTCTATTTAGTATTGCGTCTGTTGCACATTTGTTCAGTTTTGCCTAACAGAAAATCTCTCAGCTTGAGATTGAGGATTGGAAGAGCAGTAATCACACATCCCATGACAACTTAAATAGCTTTGGTTCCAGTTAGATGTCTGCCTAAAATTAGAGATAGATGCCCCAGACAGAGAAGAGCCACTCATAAAGTATCTCGTATTTTGGCAATAAACAAACCCTACTTGTCCAGTGCTTCCACATCACTTTTCACCAGATTCAGTTCTGATAGTGATGCAAATATATTTTCTTGTGTTATTATGGCAATTCCCTTTCTTGTCCTGGCTGAAATGAAATGAACAGAGAAGCATGAACATGAGATATAAAATCACCAATGTTATTATAAACATCAGGGCCCTCCTTTGAATGTTGTGCACAGTTTTGGGACAGTTCTTATGTCATACAACCCAGTTTATTTGCCCCTGTTGAAAGATAGTTGTGATTCTTAAGAGCCACATAAACACATTGAGGTACACCTCTATCCCGATATAATGCTGTCCTCGGGAGCCAAAAAATCTTACCGCCTTATAGGTGAAACCGTGTTATATTGAACTTGCTTTGATCTGCCGGAGTGCTCAGTCTCCTCCCCCCCCGAGCACTGCTTTACCGTGTTATATCCGAATTCATGTTATATTGGGTCACATTATATTGGGGTAGAGGTGTAATTATTTGGTGCTGGTTAAAACTGAAACACATTGTTTGCACTAATGCCTTTTGAAAATATTGTGCACCTTGATATTGAAAATATTGTGCACCCAAATGACGTGTGAATGTTTTTAAAATTCATGCTCAAGCCAATCAGAGAGCTCTAGGCTAAAACCCTGGCATCATTAAAGTCAATTGGAGTTTTGCCTTTAGCTTCAATGGGGTCAGGCTACACCCTTAATATTCTACATGTTGTTTTTTTTAAATATCTTGTTACCTTGAGTCCCTCCTTTCCTACCATTAATTTAACGTAATTCATTAATTCCTCCATACTAGGCTTACAGACTTGGAGAGCTATAATAGCTCATGTTCTAACCTGAATCCTTAAAACTATAAAAAGCAAGAAAAGGAGACAGACATTCAACCTTACTCATCATATGCAACATCTTTTGTTAGACATAAATAATATATCTTGTCATGAAGAAGATTCCTCTCCCTTGCAATACTCCCCCACCATGGAAAACAGAAAACTGCTATTGAAATATTGCTGATACAGTACTGTTAAGAAGTGCATACAGTATGATTAGTGTAGCCTGCAAACAGACTGCAGTCACCTGCCTCTACATGCAGATAGTCATGAAGTCTATACAAAAAACACTCTCAATAAGAGAGAAAGGAAGGAAAGTGGAGTCTGAAACTGTAAGCCACAGCATGTGAATTGATATATGGAGTGCTGTTCTTGAAAACAAAATATAAAACCAATATTTTGAAAGATAGTTTGTGAGACACTCAGATACAATGGGCATAGTTGCCATATGAGTACTGTACCTAAGGCAGATAAATTGTTTTTCAGGTTGTCTAAATGAGGCTTATAAATCCATTTTGGGGAACCTAAATAAGTGGCTTCATTTTCAAAAGTCTGAGGGAGTACCATACAGTTGGAACTGAAGTCAATGGGAAGTACTGGGTACCCAACACAATGAAAATCAGACCACTTATCGAGGTGAAAAATTTAGGCAGCTAGTTTTTAAAAAATTTGGCCTAAATGTGGTTAGGTTCAATTAGCTATACTTCCTCATGGTGTTGATGATGGTAGTGGTCCAAGATGTAAATAGAACTTTACGCCTGAGAATCTACTGCCTGCTGCGGAGTCACCTACTGGCATCCTTTGACTACATTCATTAGGCTAGCAAGTGGAAAAATGCCAGCAGTTTAGTGCTCAAAGGATCTTATACTGCCGTTTGATATTCTAATCCATAGAATTAATTTATAGTCAGTCTACATTTAGTTTAAACTGTTATTTGATACCTGTGCCATACTGAAATTTACAAGGGAAGAATACAGTGAATGGGCAAGGACAGCTTTAATCTCCATGTTCTGTTTGTATAGCATCCAGCTGGTTCTAATCCATGACTGGGGCTCCTATGCACAACGATATACTTATAAAGGAAGCTCCAGAACACAATTGCACGGCCTAAAGATACTTTGTGTAGGCAGGAGTAATGCCAGCTCCTCCACCCAGCTCTACTACTAGCATCTATCTATTGCTGACCTCTGACCTTCTCTAATACAGAAACTGACAGCCATACCACATTGTGTGGTTGTCCCCAGGAGTTTGATGCAAGTCCTGAAATGGCTACGCTAGCTTGCTAAAATCATATTCATTTCACTTACCTTTCCAGAAATTAACAGTAACCAAATGCGCAAGCTTAGGCGTCAACTGAAAGTTGTGTCCTGAACGGAGGAATTTTGCAGGAAGTCAAGAAATATTCATTATTTGCTTGGGGTGTCTTACTGTACTCCTATCTGAAGAGCATTTTTAAATAGTAATTTTTTTGGAGGTAATAAGTTAAATTGTCAATCATTTAACTCTGTGGGTAGGACATAGAAGAGGGGGCATAGGTGCTGGAACTAGGAGTGCTAGAGTGCTAGAGTGTTTCCATTATATACAGGGTTTACAGTTTGATTCAATGGCTGTTCAGCACCCCCACTACACAAATTGTTCCAGCGCCCCTGGGAGAGGGTAGTCCAGAATACTGTGGCGAGAAAAGAATGATAAACCCCTTTCCAATTAGGGGAGCTCTAGGAAAGTGCTCCGTTTCATCTGGCTTTCTAGAGTCCTAGCACACTGCAAGTTGCCAGAAATGTTTGCACTCGGCAACTTTTCCTCTTCTGAGCACTGCAGTAGATCCTGATGATAGTGGTATTTATGCATGAGCATGCATCTCACAGACTTAAAGTTAATGTTTATGAATATAGTACTATTCCTTTCAAACTTTATGGAAATTCTTATGGCACATACTTTTAAAATGATTAAATTCATTTTAAAAGCTACCACTTCTTTTAATGCATATTTTTTCTCATGGATTTACATTGGCTTCTGGTATAGGCAGGCTTCACAAGGAATGTTGTCACGTGTCAAAACCCCAAAGTCTCATGCAACTGGATATTCATCAGCAGTGACCATTACAATGAGAATCTTCCATTATTAAATAACTTTAAATCAGCCACCTTAAATTGTAAGAACCACTGAGGAGAGAAAATAAAGAGTTCCCCCAAAAAACAATCAAGCAAAAACTATGGAGAGACAGACATATCTTTGCATATTGATGAAGGGGTGCCACTGTCTAATACATTACAGTCTGTCCGCTTACTTCAATAGACTGGTTCAGAAAGAATGCTTCGTTAAGCACCCAATGCGGCAAATACTTACACCTGGGCACATTACTTACTATTACTGTTGCTGCTTAGGATCCTCCCTGGAATATTGTCTCTATTTTTATTTATTTTTAATTGAATACACTTTGGCCAGGCTCACAGTTTCTTTCTGTTCAGTATCTACAAATATTCATCAAGTCAAGTGTTTCTGGGAAAAGTATTTACACAAACTGGCTGTCAGTCATAAGAGGGAATATTCATAGAAGAAACAGAGTTTTACATTTGCAAGTGTAAGTATTAGCAAGTGGAAATATAGTCTTGTAGCTAAAGCACTAGATTGGGACTCTGGAGAGTTTAATTCCTAGCCCATAAAGTTCTTCAGTGATCATGGCATGGAATATGAAAGAGTGTGGGGCTAGTTTGCCTATTTAGAAAAGGAGTACAGGTCTGTCGCATCTTATGCTGGGGTTACGTTCAGCAGTCAGCGCGTAAAGAGAAAATCGTGTATTGTCAAAATGACCCTTGAAAATCCCTTAAATCACCCATAAAGTACAGTTTTGTGTATACAACCCTGTACAGTACTATGTATTGTATACAGCAATGTACAATACAGTATATAATAAAGACTACATATGCAAAATATAATTTTACAGTATTTTTAATAACATAACTGAGAGACAGAAGAATGAAAGAATAAAAAATGAAAACAGTACAGTACTGTAAACTTGAACAGTCACCAGTCATCCTGGGTATTCTTGCTAGTCTTGTACTGTACACACTCCAAGGATTAGTCTTCCTCTTCCCCTGACAACACTATCATTGAGTCGTCAGGGCTTGATGTCGCTCCAGGAGACGATGGGCCAGGCTTGGGTGACGGAAAGCGAGTCGTAGACCAAGTGGTTGGCTCTGGTTCAGCTCGAGAAGTTGATTGTGTAGGCTCTGCTGTTGCTGGTTGTTTTTCTTTCAAAATATGGTGATTGGCAACTGTCGCTATTGTCTCTTGAGCTCCTCAAACATTTCTTGGTACGGTCTCAAATCATCCGTAATACTACGTGTGGTTTTGAGGCTTCGTTCCATAGAAGGATCATATTCAGAAATTAAATCATTCAAGTGTTTCGCTGCTTGGAACACTTCAGAAAATGTATGAAGATTCCAAGTTGCTGGCTCTTCCTGTTCGTCATCATCTTCGTCTTCTGTAGACGATTTTATCAGTTCTTCTAACTCTTCGTTAGTCAATGTTTCTCTATGACCTTCAATTAATTCCTCAATTTCTTCCTCGAGGATGTCGATGAAGCCATCACCACCCACTTGCCTGGCACCTGAACAGTGAGTTTCACTTCTTTGTCAATGGTCGGGAAACCCTTAAAATCATTCACACAGTCTTCCCATAGGTTTCCCCAACATGCATTGACTGTTTCAGGCTTGATTGCATCCATTGCCTGTTTAATATAAGTGATGCAATCAGCAATGTTGAGGACTTCCAACACTCCATTAACATTGGGATTGGCATCCATAGCGGTAAGGATCCGTGAGAATGTAAGCCTCGTGTACGTGGTTTTATTAAATGCCCAGACACATTGCCACAAAGCAACACGGTCACACGGTCTTTAGATGCTTTGAAGCCAAGGGCTTGTCTTTCTGATTCCAAAATGTACATGCAGTTGGGCATTTTTTTCCAGAAAAGCCCAGTCTCGTCAGCATTAAAAACTTGTTCTGGAAGATAGCCCCTTTCCTCTATGATTTTCTTTAATTGTTCGGGGTAGGCTTTTGCTGCCTCCCCATTGGCAGATGCAGCTTCACCAGTAGTCTGCACGTTTTTGAGGTTGAAGCAGTTCCTAAAACTGTTAAGCCAACCTTGGCTGGCTTTGAATTCCTTCTCATCAGAAGGCTATTCCTCTTCGGTGGGAGGTTTGAACAGTGCATAGATGCTAAGAGCCTTTTCTCGCAACATGTTGCCTTTGATAGGCACACGTTTATGGTTCATATCTTCCAGCCATAAGTTTAATGCCTTTTCAGTCTTCACTAAAGTCTTATCATGCACTTGGCTCATCACCTTAGCAGTTACTGGAGCACTTGATGCCATGGCTTGACAAATTTCTCTCTCTCGAATCTTGATGGCACGGATGCTAGATTCGTTGCGGCCATAATTACGCGCCACGTTGGCGATGGACATATTGTCTCTCAATAAGTCCAACACAGCCAGTTTTTCCTCCAGCGTTGGAACAGATTGCTGTTTCTTCGGTTGAGCACCAGATGAAGTAGGTGGTTTGCATTTAGGGGTCATGTTATACAAAAAATTGTATCTTTAAACAGTACAGGCACAGTAGAATCTCACTCAGTGCGGCGAAATGCACACAGTATGAGAGACACAGGGGGACTGAGTACTGTAGTGGGAACAGCAGATTCGCTTCTCCCATCTCACACAGGGGCATACGCACTATTTAAACTGTTTTTTTTTTTTTTTTTTTGGCCAACCTTCCAGGATTATTATAGGGGAGAACCTTATCACAGGCCTAAAGACATGCTGTTGCTGTCAAGTCTCCCCCAAAAATATTTTACTGGGAACAGCAGATTCGCGTCTCATGCTGGTGGAATCACCTGCACTCCTCCTGACCGCGTAAAGCTGAAATCGTGCATGTTAAATGCGCGTAAGATGCAACAGACCTGTAAACTGCAGTTGCTTGGGCCTATTCTCCATAACCTGTCCAAACTTAGTCAAAGATCTACTGTGCAGGACATCCAAATGAGGATGGAGTCAAGCCACACAATTTTGGATCTAAAATTCAGATACCTCAAAGATTGGAGGTGTTTAGCTCCCTAGATAACACCCCTTTTCTTCAAAGCACAATGGGAT
Source organism: Trachemys scripta elegans (assembly GCF_013100865.1). NCBI lineage: Eukaryota > Metazoa > Chordata > Testudines > Emydidae > Trachemys > Trachemys scripta. Next base: position 170,779,985 of record NC_048299.1, read on the forward strand.
GATTTAGCTCATCAAAAATAAACATGAAACTTTGTCCAAATAACTACATACTAGTCTCAAATTGCAAACAAAACAAATACTGTATATATGTGTGTATGTATATGAGAGAGAGCAAATATATATATGATTGTCTCCCTCTAAACTACCTTTCATATGTTGCTTGTTTTCTTAGTATAAGCTATTTGGGGTAGGGACCCATGTATAGCTCTTCTTGTACAGCTCACAGCAAAGCAGAGCTCTGAATCTGATCAGAGCCCAAGGCACTACTGTAATACAGATAGAGAGAGAGAGAGAAAGGACAGTCTTGTGGCCAAGGGACTGGAGTGGGACTCAGGAAATATGGGGTTAATTCTTGTGCCTCATTGCCCATCTGTAAAATGAGGATAATAATCATGGGTGGCATGTAATGGAGGCTATGGGAGGCTAAGCATCCTCAAACTTCACGCTGAGGGGAGGGGGCAGTGGTCGATTTGGGGCCAACAGAAAAATCTCCCCCTGCCACAGCCCTGGGGCTGGAGGAGCTCTCGCACCGCAGGATGGCCCCAAGGCTGCAGCAGTGGCACAAAGCTTTTCCAGTCTTGGGGCTGCAGCAGGGTGGGGGGAGAAGGAGCGAGTGGGGGCGGGGCCTCAGGGGAAGAGATGGAGTGGGGGTGGAACAGGGAAGCGGCCATGGGGGAAACAGGTGGAACGGGGGCAGGGCAGTGGGGAAAGGGGAGGAGCCATGGGGGAAAGGGTGGGACCATGGGCAGGGCCGCAGGCGGAAGGGTGGAGCGGGGGGTAGCCTTGGCCAGAAGAGGTGGAGCATCAGCTGGAAGAGGAGGGGTGGGGGGGCTAGCCTCCCCAAGGGTAAGCTTCACCTTCCAGCCATGATAATAATCCTTTGTTTCTCCCACCTTTTGTCTGTCTTGCTTGAAAGCTCTGGGGGCATGGACTGTTTCCTATTGTATAAGTATAGCAGCTAGCAAAATGGAGCCCCTGATTATGGCTAGGACCTCTAAGAGCTACTCAGATACAAATAATTATAGTGATAAGAGTATGAAATAAACACAAAAATTAATAAAACAGTTCCCTATTTTATTGTGAAGTCCAAATCAGAAGAATGCATATGCTCTTTGATTTTCTCCCGATGGAAAAAAACCACTAACCGTTTCAGAGCAGGACAGCTGACCTTCAAAAGTAAATACGATTAAAGCCAAACAAATCAGGTAAATACAATAAAAACATGGCTTGACAAGCAGCCTCTGGACAGAATTACAGTTCTATACACAGACTACACATTCAATTAGAATGATTGGGAATGGTGAAAATGTTTCCTTTGCCTTGTTTGATATTTGCATGATATTGGCTTTATAAAGGGTACTAGTTTTTTTCAGAACATGGGAAAAAAGGGAACTCCACTGAGATAATGAGGTCCTTGGAGTGGAAACAGTGGTGCAGCCTTTATACTTGCAATAAGTGTTGAAATGACAATATACGGTCCTGACCCTGGGATGGCTGAAGCATCTTGCAGGATCCAGCCCTATGTTCTTCCACTGTCTAGGGATAAATATATATTCTAGTTTCTAGTTTCTACAGATTCAAATGCAATATATTAGTGACATAGGGTAAAACTTTCACTAGTGACTTAGGCATTTAGGAGTCCTATTGACTTTCAAAGGGATTAAGGTTCTTAAGTGCTTGAAAGCCAAATTTTAAAGGTAATTAGGCACCTCACAATGCAAACAGCTATTGTGTGGGATTTTCAAAAGCACCTATGTGGGGTAGGTGCCTAATTCTCATTAAAATTAATGGGAGTAAGGCACCTAACTCACTTTGGCACTTTTAAAAATCCCACAAGGTGTCTATTTGAATCTTGAGGTGCCTAAATACCTTTACAAATCTGGCCCTCATGGGTCTTCAGTCTCCTCATCTGCTTGGGAAGGGAAGGAAGGGGGGCCTTTAGTTGAATATCTGGATACAAGAGTGCCCCCAAAGGCGATTGGTTCCTGGCACACAAAAGTAGTGCTTATAAGCCCTTTTCCCTGTCTGGGACACCATTCTGTACCTAGGGACAACAGCGCTCCCTCCTCTTGGGATTAGAGCAGGACCTGGGTTTCTGGGCCTTGCTCAGGGTATCATGCTAGTCACCTTTTGTGGGCTGGGAAGGAATTTTTCCCTCACTGCCAGGTTGGCCTGGGCGATGATTTCCGCCCCACCCCTTCCTCTTAGGAACCCAGGGACCCAGTGGGTACGACAGATTATAATGTTTTCATGTTGTCACAACTGTTCAGGTGTCCACTGCAGGTGCTTATTAAGTACTGGTTCCAGTGCCCTGATAAAATGGCACTGGAAGCAAGATTTCTGGGGGCAGCCCCTCAAGATGTGGGGGAACCTACACCCTCAACCCAAATAAGAGGGCAGGGCAGTGAGGTCCCAGCAGTGGTTCTGGGGCCAGGTTGAAGGTGTGGAGGGTGGTGTGGCTGAGGGCAGAGCTTCTCTAAGTGGTATGGATTACAGAAGGAAGGATGACCTGCACTGAACAAGTTATTGCCAGAAACTTTCCCAGATTTGTTAATAAGACTGTAGCCTAGTTAAACCACATTCCTGGAGTCTTTGCTTTTTTCCTGTGATGTTCAAGACAATAGGGCAACAAACTGCCTAGGTGCCTAAAGATGGTCCGTCCAAAAGAATGTTGAACAGGGTGCTACAAGTAAGGCTATGTCTACACTGCACTTTTGTCGGTAAAACTTTTGTCAGTCGGGGTGTGAAAAAACAACAACACCCCGACTGACAAAAATTTTACTGATAAAAAGCACACCCTTCATTGGGGGTGGTTTTATTTTGTTGGCAGGAGATCTCTCTTCTGCTGACAAAGAGCGGCTACACTGAGTACCTCAAAGCAGCAAGGCTGTAGTGGCACAGCTGTGCCACTGTAAGGTGTGCCGTGTGGACATAGCCTAAAACAATATTGCTCTTTCTCATGCTTTGCCTACAATATTCTCTGCAGATCAGATCAGTTTGTCTGCCAGTTCTACTTCTTTCATGAACACTACATTCACTGTGAAGAAAAGGCAAATGCATAGAAAAAGATTAACTTTGGGCACTGGCCATTCACTCCAAGCCTGAAATATCTTATTGCCCGCAATGCAGCAAGGCACTCAAGCACACAAGTAGTCTCACTGAAGTCAGTGGGAATATTCATGTGCTTAAAGTTAGGCATGTGCTTAAGATCCTGGCTAAACTGAGTCCACTGACTGACTGCAGACTAAGTAGACCCTAGCATTCAAATGACGGCATTGCTTTATATGTTATTGAAAGCAAATACAACCTACTCTTAGCTGGTAATATGAACATTTTATTTCGGTCTCTTAATGACTGGCTAAGGAATCCAGGCTAAAACAAGTTTGATTCTGCAAGTTTCTGAGCGCTCTGGCCTGATCCAGCAAAGCACTTAGCCCAGTGCTTAAAGTTAATCATGTTGTCCCAGTAACTTAAAGTTAAGAATGTGCCTAAGTGCATTGTGGCATTGGGCCACATTGCCCCACACTTTGCAAGATTAAATCCTATCTGAGTAGTAGCTGGGAATCAATCTGCCACAGTACATAGTAAGGGCCTGGTCCTGTAAACCCCCATGGGGGCAAAGTTACATGCACGTTTGCAGAATTGCATGCTTAAAATTGAACTAATATATATTGTACATCCCTGTGGTCCATGAAGCAGTGCATGCAACTCTTTATGCCAGCTAAGTGCCAGAAGTCAAACTATTAAATCACAGTTAACAAATGGGCCAAATTCTTAAAGTTACCTATAGCTTCTGAAAAGTACAGTGTAACTATCAAAGCTTGTCATAACATACTTGACTGCATACAAATATTCATAATTATATCACACTGAGTTATGCAATATCTCCAATCTCTTTGAGTTTATCTGTATCATTAATACATACTTTACTTTCACTAAACTCAAATCTTTTGAAAGAGTGAGGATTACTTAGGATTTAATAAATGAACCTCTGCTAAGGAACTGTGTCACTTGCCTCCTCTTAAAAAAAAACACTATTTATATCAATAATCCCATTGCGTGTGTGTTACTCCAAGCTTCAGAACAGAACAGTGACAAGTTAACCAACCACTTTAGTAATAACATTTACTGCCCTTTATGAAGTTAACAAATCTATTTTTCAAATTTCAGTCATTTAAAATACAAAGGAAAAGCCATTTTTTCAGATGATAAAATGTGTCTGCTGCTGGAATCAAAGAGTCAACTACATTTTTTTTGTTAATTTGATTATTCTGAGATGATTGATAAGATTAATTAAAACTGGCTTGATTCAGATGTCTTCAGAGGACCTATGTACACAACCCTTGCAATTTCCACTTGAATTAAACTGGAATAACTTCCATAGGGAGACAGATATACCCAGCATTCCTTCTTTCCTCTTAATCTATTTGATACAGTTTATTCATAGATTTCAAGACCAGAAGGGACCACTGTGATCATCTAGTCTGACCTACTGTATAACACAAGCCATAGAACTGCCCCAAAATAATTCCTAGAGCAGAACTTTTAGAATAAACATCCAATCAATTTAAAAATTGTCAGTGATGGAGAATCCACCATGACCCTTGGTAAATTGTTCCAGCATTTAATTACTCTCATTGTTAAAAATGTATGCCTTGTTTCCAGTCTGAAATTTTATTATCCCTATTGTTCTCTTTTTTAGTGATCCATTAAATCCAGACTATTTTGTGGGTTGGCATGGTGCAACAGGAAGAAGAAATAGTAAAAACTAAAGTAAATGCCCACCAGTTCAGCCAATTAAAAAAGAAAATCAGCTGGCCTGCAAGGAACCTGCCGGGAACTGTTTATTTCTTTTCCCAATGCCAAGCTACAGAGAGCTAGAAGACTCTGTGTTCGTGAGATATCATCTGGAGGTAAGTGTACATAATGAAGCTATACTTCATTCACATGAGTAAAATGAAGCACGTGCTTAAAGCATTTGCAAGATCTATGCTTAAATCTTCAGTGTTTTTCACGCAAAACACAGTTATAAGAGGGAGCCTATTGCCTAACCCACTTTATGGGTGCATACATTCTTGGCATGCATAACAAAAAAAACAGAAGAAATCTTTTTTTTTTTTTAAATTGTTCTCACCATCCTCTTTCCCCCTCCCAACCCACCCCACCCCACATTTTTGGACCTGCTCTAAAATGTAGTTTTATTAAAGAGTACCAGATTGACAGTGTCTAACCAGCAGGCTATAGAGTCACTCTCACACATTTGCTGTTTCTCTCTCTGGACCAATTAATATTAGGGCTGTCAATCGATTAAAAAAATTCATCTTGATTAATCAAGAGATTAAAAAATTAATTGTGATTAATCACAGTTTTAATCACGATGTTAAACAATAATAGAATACCATTTATTTAAATAGTTTTGGATGTTTTCTACAGTTTCAAATATATTAATTTCAATTACAACACAGAATACAAAGTGTACAGTGCTCACTTTAAATTATTATTTATGATTACAAATATTTGCACCATAAAAAAAGATTTAAAAAAAAGAAATAGTAATTCAAATGTAGAATTATTATTATTTTACATAACTGCACTGAAAAATTAAACAAGACTTTAGAGTCTACAAGTCCTTTAAAGCAGGAGGAGGGTCTGGGAGGACAGGGGGTGATGACTGGGAGGTAGGGAGTGGGGGGAGCAAGCAATGACTTGTGCAGAAGGAGCGTGAAGGGGTGTGTCTTGCTGCTGCTTCTGGAAGGGTGGTTTACTTTTTGCTATTGGGCTCATCTCCTTTTACTGAGCTAGGTAATCTCCCTTCAGCTGAGTGAGCCCTTATTTGCAAGGGAGGGTGAAAATTACCTCAGGGACTCAGTATGTCGCAGGGAAAGAGGTTGGTGCAGGGAGGTTGAACTCTCCAAGTCCCTGTTCTCTATGGGGTACCACCCAGAGTGAGGGGCCAGCCAGGGACAATGGGCCATGGAGTGGGTGGAGGGAAGGAGGGAGTTGGTCCCCAGAAAGACAGGCCAGCCGGGGGCAATGGGGCACAGCATGGGGAGGGGGTCAGTCCCCAGAGCAAGGGGCTGGCTGGGGCAATGTGACATGGCACAGGGAAAGTGGTGGGAGGTGTCAATCCTCAGAGTGAGGGGTCAACCAGAGGCAATGGGGCACGGTGGGGTCAGGATCCCTACCTCTCCACTGGAGCTGAGATGGAAGCCACTCCCTCTTCTCTTCCTGCCTACCATAGGCAGATTGGGTCACTCTGCCTGACTGGACACTGTCAGGTCCCTCTGCAGCCGATGTCTTCCTCCCCCCTTAGAAGTATGCGATTAATGTCATTAAAAATATTAACATGTTAATTTTGTTTTTAGTTAATCAGAAGCATTAGCTGAATATTACATTATTTTGTACAAAGTGAAACAGCTTCATGCGGAGAGATTGAGATGTACCCTAGAATACCTGTAGCCCAGTACTAGGGGCACTCTTCTGGGAGGTGGGAGACCCATGTTAAGAATCTGTTCCCCATCAGGCAGATGGAGATTTGAACTTAGGTCTGCCATAATCTAAATGTGGGCTTGTGATATTATCGACATGAACGGTGATTGTACAGATCATTGTTGCAACCAAGGTCCTATAGTTGCGCCAAATCTTGTATAAAGGAGGTCAAGTAAGGTGTATATGAAAAGGTTGTAATTTGCTGGTTATGATTATGTTGTCTGTATGTGTGTATCATTTTTGTATTTAAAGTTATGAATATTGGCTATGTACTTGTATCTCAATGTGTTTGATTCTAAGTAGCATCAGTGAAGCATTTGGTCAGCTTCTTGAAAAAGGACTATTCTGAGTAAATGCCCAATCAAGAAACACTTAACTGACAATGGACCTTGGGAGACTTCAATCCACATCTGAGGAGCTTTCCTGGGAACGTTCAAGGTAGCATGTGAGCAATGGCTGCAGCCTGCAAACTGAGTCATGCATGGACATGTGACTTGCCCATGTGACTCCAAACTCCATCTTGCTGCTGTGATTTTCCACAGTAAGAACATAGGGGTCCTTCCACATGGCAGAGGATATAAAAGGCCCTTTTTGTCTTCAATCCTGCTTCTTACCTCTGGAGGAACTTTGCTACAAATTGAAGCTCTGACCAATGGACTGAATGACCGATCCAAGCTGTGGATGTACTCCAGAGACTTAACTTAAGCCAGCAGTTTATTCCATCACTGCTACAAGCCTGAAACAAGAACTTTGTCATTACTGTATGTAATTAATTCCATTTAACCAATTTTAACTCTCATCTATGTTTCTTTCTTTTTATGAATAAACCTTTAGATTTTAGATTCTGAAGGATTGGGCAACAGTGTGATTTGTGGGTAAGATCTGACTTGTATATTGACCTGGGTCTGGGGCTTGGTCCTTTGGGATTGGGAGAACCTTTTTCCTTTTACTGAGGTATTGGTTTTCATAACCATTTATCCCCATAAGGAGTGGTGCTGGTGGTGATACTGGGAAACTGGAGTGTCTGAGGGAATTGCTTGTAAAATTTCTGGTTAGCCAGTGGGGTGAAACCAAAGTCCTCTTTATTTGGCTGGTTTGGTGTGCCTTAGCCTTGGGCTATGACTGCCCTGCTCTAAGCAATCTGTCCTGAATTGATACTCTCAGTAGTGTCCCGCCAAAGGACACTTTGTTACAGGGCTCTAACCACTGGGCTACGGCAGGGCAGTGTTGGCGCCACCACCTCCTCTGCCTAATTCCCTAACAGGGTTAGTGCCTAAGACCTTCCTGAGCATTTCTTACTGGCTAGCTTAGGTGACTCCTTGCGCAACTTGCTGGCTACTATAAATCCCATTCTTAGGGTTTGACTCATGCTAGTGGGACTCGTGCTAGTCAGCTAAAAATAGCTGTGTTGATGATGTGGCTTGGGGCTGGGGCTCAGGCTCTCAAGTAGCTCGCTCCCGCATTTGAGAGCCCAAGGTCCAGTCCGAGCCGCAATGTCTACACACCTATTAGTGAGCTAGGGTGACCCCACAAACACACGTGTGGACCTAGGCTGGGAGGCTGTCTCCCAGATGCAGTATGCACCTGTCCTTAAGTGCCTAAGGGCAGATCTACACTTAAAGCGCTGCATCGGTGCAGCTGCGCTGCTGTAGCGCTTAAATGAAGATGCTCTAAGATGATGGGAGAGAACTCTCCCGTAGGCATAGTTAATCCACTTCCCTGAGAGGTGGTAGCTGTGTTGATGGGAGAAGCTCTCCCGCCGACATAGCGCTGTCTACACAGGGGGTTAGGTCAGTAAAAGTCTGTCGCTCAGGGGCCTGTTTTTTTCACACCCCTGCATGACGTAATTATACGGATATAGGTCTGTAGTGTAGATGAGACCTGACTCATGGCTGTGAATTTCTCTAGGTGACAGGGTGCCTAAAAGTTTGATGTTACCACACCTAAGTCCCTTTGTGGACCTAGTCCATTGAGATTGTGGTTTCTATAATGCATATAATTAGCAAGTGCTAAACTTTAAACATCCTTAAATCCATCCCAACAAAGGGACTTCAGTGAGATTTAAATTTAAGCACATGCTTAGTATTTTGCTGAATAGGGGTCTATGTAACTGAGGTCAGCAATTCATTTAACAGAGACCATGGGTAGAAGAGAGAGGGAGAAAAATCATATGGTTAAAAAAAAATTATTTGCTACTACTTTAGGTAGGTGAAACAGTTTGAATAAAATGAAAACTGGGCTGACCCCATAACTTATTGAATTGGTTATATGAGCTGTTAGGGGTGGGTGGGAAATCACAATGAAAACTTGATCTCCATTGAAGTCAATGTGTGGGGAGTTGCCATTGACTTCAATGGGGCCAGATTTTTACCCAGAGTTTTTACTTATAAACTCAGCACATTTAACATTAAGGATATAAGTAGCTCCATTGATTACAATGCAGCTATTTGTATTCTTAAAGTTACACATATGCTTAACAGAGTAAATATTAAGAGTACAACAGCCATAGTGGTTAGGTCTACACTGCAAAAACACAAATTAGCAAAAAGAAACTGAACAAAACAAAAGAAAAATCCATATGGCAACAAGTCTCAGAGCCCAGGTCAACTTGCAGGGCTTACACTGTGGGGATAAAATAGAAATGTAGATTTTTGGGCTTGGTCTGGAGCCCATGATCCACGCGAGGTTCTCGTTTTCAGAGCCTGAGCTCCAGCCCTAGCATGAATTGTAGCCCCAGAGTACAAGCCCTGCAAGGCCAAGTCAGTTGACCTGGGCTCTGAGACTCGCTATGTGGATGTTTTCTTTTTTGTATATCCCCATTGAGTCAGAGGTCTCACACATCTTCCTTTCACACTATTGCATAAGGATCGGGTTTTCCTGGACATTTCCTCTTTTTTTTGATCCTCCACCCTCTGTCCAGCAACTTTCGGGATTTTTGTGGCCCAGACGTTGCAATTCAGAAAGAGCTGGCTCCACATCCCGATTGGTCCCCCTATTGTAGGTGCAGCTGCTGACTGCCAGCCACCCTGCCACCGTAACAGTGAATGACACTGCCCCCACACCTCGAGAGTGAGGCCCCAAGTACCCCCTCCCACTCCCCCCAAGTACTCCTTCCAGTACACACACACTACTCCAGCAACCCCAAAATACCTCCTCCAACACCCTCCCAGCTGTATTGCCCCTCCTGCTCCCCCGCCTCCCAGTCGTGTTCTCTTTTTGGGAACCTGAAAGATGGTAACCCTATGTAAGATTTGTATATCTGCATAAATCTACTTTTTTGTAAACTCATGCACAATGCAGGCCAGCATTTACATGTGAAAAGTCATCAGAAATGGGAGATGGGAAAACTGCCTACCTCAGTCATTTTTAAATAACTCAGGCCATTAATTGACAACCTTTGTTTCCCCTACTTGCACAGCCATAAATTAGTTTTATGGATTAAGTAAATTTGAACTTTTAAAAATGATTTTATAGCTTAGAAAGCAAAACTCTGTAATTACAAGCAAACTGCTTAAAAGGGAAGGGGGAGGATTGAGAAGCTATAATTTCTTGCACCTTGGTTCCAGATTGTTACTGTACAAATTAGTCTAGTTAGTAATTGTAGCACCGGCTCAAAGGTTCACAGCACAAAAGATTAGAATGAGTAGAAACAATTGGTGTCCACAAAATAGGTACTAAACCATTTGTTCAGGAAGAAAGTGTTTTTTTTTTAAAAAACCCAAACCCAAACTCAGAGCCCTGCAGGTATATGACAACACTAACTTCCTCAAATGGTACTTGTGATCTCATTATCACATTGATATCCCTATTTATGGAGATTGTAGAAGACCCATCATGATCCTTTAAAACTTGGAATAATCATTCATTACCTTCTGTTTTCTGAGAGGTGTGATATTAATTAATTAAATGCATAACTCTTGGGATTTAGAACTGGAAAAGTTGGTCCAGGTTTAGAAAGTCAGATTCATGATGGTGCTCCAATCATGAAACCAGGAGCTGAGTGGCCGAGATTTTCAGAAGTGACTAGTGATACTATTTTTGAGAGCTCTACTTGAGACTTTTTCAGTGGGTACTCAGCACATTCTGACAATCCCTCTGTAGTATCTCAAATTGGGCACCCAAAATCAGGACTGACTTTTGAAAATCTTTGGTTTATGTAGTTACTCAGGGCTGTTCTATACTGAAAAGTTAAGTCAACCCAGCTGTATCACTCAGGGGCGTGAAACATCGAAACCCCTCAGAGACACAGCGATGCCAATCTAACCACCAGTGTAGACAGCACTAGGTTGATAGAAAAATTCCTTCATTGACTTGGGGCTTGTCTACACTACAAAATTAAGTCAACTTAAGTTGACATACAACAGTAATTAAAGCATGTCCACACTATGCGGTGATTCACATCCTCACCAGGAGTACTTCCACCGACTGAAATGGGGCATTGTGGGACACTCACAGGTGGAGCCTGAACCGGGGATGGGGTGAGGGGCTCCAGCTGTGAGTCTTGCCCCAGGCTGACAGCTTGGGCTGTCAGCACCAGGGTGGGGCTCCAGCTATCAGCTCCATTCCAATCTGACAGTCAACAGGCGATGTAAGTAACACAGTGTCTATATAGACACTGCGTCACTCTAACTACATCAATCTAAGCACTACGCCTCTCACAGAGGTGGAGTCATTAAGTCGATATAGTGCTTGACTTAGCTCCATTGTAGGGTAGACACCTGTAGTGTTTTAAGTGTAGACATAGTCTCAGACGTCTTTAGTATAAAGGAAAGGGGTCAGGCGTGAAGACCTCTAAGACAGCAGCAGAAAGGTTACAAAAGCAGCTTGGCACCTGTTTGTCCCATCCCAGTGTAGTACCCCTGCGAGGATCCCAGTACTGCCAACCACAAGCGTTTAAAAATTCTGTGTCAGGACCCCACAAAATCATAAATGTTTTTAAAAATAATAAATGGAGGGTCATATTTATTAGCCTTCTGTTGTTTTTTTTTAATGAAGGTTTACATTTTCAAGCTGTTCTCTGCAACCATCAGGACAATAAACTTACTTTCTAATAAAAAATGAGACTTTTGCAGGAGTTGGGACTTTAAGAATAGCATAAAATATTGCAAGACTGACAATAAATTCATGAGAATTGGCAACACTGCTGGAAGTTTCCTCAAACTATGCCCAGCCCCCACACCCTTTAAAATAGGCATTATAATTTTGTTCCCAAACTCTGCAATTCCCAAGGGATCCTTTCCTTCGGAGGGCAGTCATTCTCATACTGACTGGGACATTCCTACTTGGTGACAGAGCGGTTTCAGTGCAATCAGACAGAGTAGTGTTTCCTCAACTAACAAGGGCTCTAGAACCCCATCTTGCAGGAAGGCTGCCCAGCATGAAAGGAGGGTGAGAGAAAATTAGAGAGCCTTAGACTTAAGCTTTTCTGTGGAACTAGTAGGAGGAGAATGTGCAATCCCTCAGTCTCCTCCCAGCTGTGGGTCCTCAGGACCCCAGCCCTACAGTGAGTTCTCAATAGATTCCAGAGCAGGGGGTGGTGGTATTGTGGAGGCAGATGCCTTCACTCCACACCATGATCTATATGGTGAGTTCCCTCTGTGCAGCAAGTATTATGGGAAAGATAAGGCCCCTACCCTTCACTTAGTTCTAGGTTAATCATACTGTGCCGATGAAAATTATCTCTAAGTCTGGTGGTGTTTGGATCATGCTGGGGAGAAGGGTGAATGTAGTTGTTGATTGATCTCCAGTTGAAATATTGGAGGCTCTTTACAACACTTCTGGCAAATGAAATCTAACTGAGCTCAGTCTAGCAGCCTTTCATTCTTTCCCTTCTTCAAAATTGACTTAATATAAACAAATGCCAATTAATTCAGTGGCCAACTGTGGCAACCTTGCTTTGATTTCCTTGCGACAAAGTATCCCAAAGTATTTCTTGGCTTGTGTTAGTGCTTACTTGGTGGTTCAATGACAAACAAGCACATTATTGCTAATGTGTTTGCAATTCCCTCCTGGCCCACAGCAAAAAAAAAAAAATGTATCTCCGAAGTCTGAGTGCAGTAGCTATTAATCAGACCTAAGCTTTCCGATGTGTCCTAATTCAAAGCATTTGTTTCATAAAGTATTTTATGCATGCCGCACCAGTGTTGATCAACTTAAGTTTCAAATTCTCATCTATTTTAGTTTACAATACGTCAGTCTGGGAAGTTTGCGGGGGGGGAGGGGAAGCTGTTTATTTGTCTCATGCTGGGGACTTCCAGTCTCCAGCAGGGTTCAACAGAGTGTGTGTCACCATCAGAGAACATGCTAGGGAGCCCTGCTGAGTGGGAGCTGGTGATGGGGGGAAAGAGGCAGGAAGAACTCTGCATTTGGCAGACTTGAAGAAGAAAGAAAAACAAATAATACATGTTGCAGAGCAGCATCTTTTATACAGCACAAAAGATATGGGTATGGTTATTATTGGCCTGGATTGTCCATCCTAACGCACACAGAAGGTAACCCTCTGCACACAGAACTCTCCCCTCCTACACAGAAGAGGAGGGGTCAGCTGCCTTAGCAGAACTGCTCACCCCCTCCTCCAAATCACAGTCTCCAAGCTGGGAGACTGGAAGGACTGGGGTAAGAATGGACAGACACACCTCTTTCCCATCTGGCACTCCTGAATTCCCAGGGAAAGATAATAAAACACCCCATTATGAAGACACTCAAGTCCTGAAGCCCCTGACTGTGCTTGTCACCTAAAGGCATTTTTATTGAAAGCAGGTAGCCAAAAAAAGACAAAGCTGAGGCCATGAAAATTCTACACAGACTACACACACACACGAAAATAAAATCTTCCAAATGAAGGAAGTAAAGTTCCTATAAAATAGTAATCCCAAGGGCTTTTTATTATAGAGTCACCAGTGGTAAATACATAGATTAATTAATTAATCCCACTTCATTTTAAATTTTTTAATCCCACTTCATTTTAAATTGCCAGCACTCTTATTTTCATTTAGTACCTCATTTGGTTGTTTGTCCCACATGATACCTTTAGAAATGGTCAGACTGAGGAGTAGAACACACACAAAGAGATATTGTCACAGAGATCGTCTGTCACAGAGATATTGTCACCCAAATGCCTCAATAGCACCTCCATTCAGCACTCACCCATGTGACTCAACCAGACGTTCAAAGGGACACCCAAGGTTACACCCCTGTGGTACAGTCTCGTCAGCTTTCCTTTTAATGAGATAAGGGTTGTGCTATGCTCTGGAGTCTGATTCAAATATTCTCCTCACTATTCAGTTAATGGGATCAGAGCAGCTCCAGCTGGATTGTACGGGTTCTCTCCTGGGTAATCTGCTTCAAGGAGATGGATTGAGAAGCTTACACCTTTAAATATGATGCAGTCAAGGAGAATTATAATTATTGCATGTATTAACACTATTTACGAGACCCAAATCATACAGGATAGGAAATAGGAAATAAAAATGGACTCTACAGAAATCACATCAGCAGAACTCATTGATTAGGTGTTGTTCATGCTATCAGAAAGTTTTGTTACAGAGAAGAGAAACAAAGGATAAACTCCCAAAAATCTCTTCCTGGAGGTCTTCCGTTTCTATGGGCAGACTGGCATCCTCAGCCTATGTGAAAAAGATGTGAGGAACTGTATTGCCTCTTTTGTCTCAGCTTTTCTCTCTCAGGCTGAATCTCCCCTTTCGTGCTCCTGAGGTTTGTGGCAAGCGCCACCTGCACCCTTTTCCAACCAACCTGATAGGGTCATCCTTTTAGCCCTGTTTTTTTCAAAGGGGCAGTCTTCCATTCTGTGAACATGATTTGTTGCCAGTGCAGTTTTTAGGCAGCATCAATTGTGGATACAGATGACAGAATTTAGATTTAATGTTTTCAAAGTTGCCTAGAAGATTTGCATGCCCACTGTCCATTATTACAATTAATCAGAATTGTATATCCAATTTCCTATCACCATTGAAAACCATAGCCTAAAGGCCTGATCTGTGGACACAATCAATTCTAAGTACAAATGTTAGCACTTAGCTGCCAAACTACCTGACTTGCAGGTGCAAAGAACATTCTAATGTCTGAATGCTAATATTGAGGCCTGCATGGTTTCACCAAAAATTGACTGTGACAGCAAAAATGCAGGTGCAAAATTAGGCCCTAGTTCTTGCCCATGAATTACTGAATGTAGGATTAGGGTCCTGGAGGTTGAACAGAAGCACCTTCTAAAATATGGCCCTAAATTTGACCTCACAACTTATTCTATCTGAAAAATTATATTCAATATTGAAAGTGGGCACACATAAGTATTTTCAACATTTGTCTTTTCCAGTGCCAGGATGTCCAGAGAACAGTGCTGCATCTTTGTCTATCTCAAGCCATGGAGAATGCCTAGTTGTCAAAGAAGTTTTTTCCTATTGTTTGCTGATTAAAAAAGCTCAATGCTCCCTTCCACAGTATCACACAACATCCAGTGTAGAAACTGCACTTTGCCCCAAATACAATCTTTAAATAGATAAAACAATTAAATACAAACTCTGTTCCTTCACTCCTAGACTCAAATGAATGTCAGTTTGTTTCAAAAAAAGAGGTCAGATTTTTAAAATGGCCTTCAGCCCCCAAACTGCAAGTGTAATTTTCTACTTTTAACTTTTTGGTTACCCTATTTTTCATAGATAATAACCAGGTTGCCCAACTTTCTGTATCTGCGTTTGGGATCATAAACATCATATTATACATGCAAGCCAGTTAGCTAGATGCCTACCTATAGGATTTGGGCATGCAGATGAAACCAGCACTGACTAATCATAGTTTTAGGTGCCCTAAAATGTAGATTTTGAAAATTTTACATGCTCAGATTTGAATATTTGGTCTAGAAAGTTTTTTTTTTTATTAAACTTATCATGTATAGTTTGTATTGCAGTAGTGTGTAGGAGCCACAGTTATGACCAGGACAGCACTGCACTAGCGGCTGTACAAACACAGTCCCTGCCCCAGAGTGCTTACATGCTTGAAGATGACATCATATTATCTCACAGGTATAAGAAATAAATTTTCATTCATCGAGTTGGAATTTGTTTTCATTCTACAGCAAATAGGATATAAAATATTGCAACGTTACTTCAGACCTTTATAAAAACTATAATCCCTACATTATTATTAATGGTCCAGGCTATTACAGATTACGGTAGAGTTTCAAATGTTTTGGCGATCACTACAGAATATTACATTATGGTCCAGAACCTGCAAAGACTTATGTTTGTATCTAACTAAGGCTATGTAACACTACAGCTTATGTCAGCATAACTTATGTCACTCAGGTATGTGAAAAAAAACACCCCTGTGAGCGACATAGATGACACCGACATAAGCACTCGTGTGCACAGCACTGTGTCAGTGGGAAAGCTTCACTCGCTGTCATCACCTCTGTGGGCAGAGGTGGTTTTATTATGCTGATGGGAGAGTTCTCTCCCATTGGCAAAAGCGTCTTAACCAGAAGCAGTGAAGCTGTATCAGTACAGCTGTGCTGCTGCAGCACCATATGTATAGAGTCTAGACATGGCCTTAGAGACACAAGGTGGGTGAGTTAATATCTTTTATGGGACCAACTTCTGATGGGAAGTTTCCCAGACCTGAAGAAGAGCTCTGTGTAAGATCAAAAGCTTTTCTCTCTCAGCATCAGAAGTTGGTCCCATGAAAGACATTACCTCACCCACTTTGTCTCTCTATGTCTCTCCTGGGACCAACATGGCTACAACACTTGATGTATATAATTTACATATTCAGAATAGTTTCATTGGCATCGGTGGGACTGTTCATAACGTGCAAAGTTAAGCATAAGTGAAAGTCTTTGCAGGATTGGGTCTGTTTTTGTAAGTGAAATACCGTGGAGTTGTGAGAGATAAAAGGGAACACAACTGAAGCTGCCAGACACAGACTCAAATCAGGCTTTTAAAAACCTGCAGGAGGTTGTGTGTTAGAGTTAAAGAGCTTGATATGGAAGTAATTAAGTAGCAGACAATAAGCAAGATAGAGGAAATAATGGAATAATTGCCCTTGAGAACACTAAATGACTGATAGAACTTCCCTGCCCCCCTTAAGTTTTTGCAAGCATGATGAAAGATCTACACACTTTCTTCTTCTAATGGTTTCCTCAGTAATCAAGGAGCGGAAGTTGTTAAGTGTAGTACAATCAGTTGGAAGAGATTTTCTCCAGCATTTGGTTTTCATACTAACTGGCTAACAGAAGAGCCTTCATGTTGTGGATAGGAACACTGTAGTTGGAGCAGCCATCAGCAGCTGATTGTGACTAAATAAGCATAGAGAACCACTGTCCTAGCAGGAATTTCAGCACATTTCAAATTAGTCCATAAATCAGATACCTATGGACTTCACAGTAGCTATGCCCTGTGGACCAAATCTTGCAGCTGCTAACATGACTGCACAAGGGCCAACATGGGTGTTCATTATGAGGAAGAGTGGGCAGCAGAGAGTCATTGCCGTTCCCTGCATACAGTCAAACGAGCTCCACGGGGATTCTTTACACTAGGGGTATGTCTACACTACGAAATTAGGTCGATTTAATAAAAGTCGATTTTTTAGAAATCGATTTGATACAGTCGATTGTGTGTGTCCCCACTAAGCGCATTAAGTCGGCGGTGTGCATCCACAGTACTGAGGCTAGCGTCGACTTTTGGAGAGTTGCACTGTGGTAGCTATCGCACAGTCCCCGCAGTCTCTGCCGCCCACTGGAATTCTGTGTTGAGTTCCCAATGCCTGATGGGGCAAAAACATTGTCACGGGTGGTTCTGGGTACATGTCGTCAGGCCCCCCTCCCTCCATGAAAGCAACAGCAAAAAATCGTTTCTTGCCCTTTTTCCTGGTTTACCCGTGCAGACAACATACCACGGCAAGCATGGAGCCCGCTCAGCTCACTGTCATCGTATGTCTCCTGGGTGCTGCTGGCAGACATGGTACTGCGCTGCTACACAGCACAGCAGTATCCCCTTGCTTTGCCTT
Source organism: Trachemys scripta elegans (assembly GCF_013100865.1). Lineage (NCBI taxonomy): Eukaryota > Metazoa > Chordata > Testudines > Emydidae > Trachemys > Trachemys scripta. Next base: position 170,797,493 of record NC_048299.1, read on the forward strand.
GCGGACAGCAGACGGTGCAATATGACTGTTAGCCGTCGTCGTTGTCTCGTGGGTGCTCCTGGCCGGCCTCGGTGAGGTCGGTCAGGGGCGCCTGGACAAAAATGGGAATGACTCCAGGTCATTCTCTTCTTTAAATTTTGTCTAATGGAGATTCAGTCCTGCCTGGAATATCATGCCAGCTGGAGGCTTCTGCCTCAGGCTGCTCTCCCAGTTGGCAGCACCGTGTGGTCGCACCTACCCCTTGCTCCCATGGCTCACAAAGCCTGGACAGTAGCAAGGTGCAGTTCAACTAGAGGCTGAGCAAGTGCATAATGGTGGAAGAATGTGCCTTTGGATGTTTAAAAGCTCGCTGGTGCAGTTTACTGACTCGGTTAGACCTCAGCGAAACCAATATTCCCATAGTTATTACTGCTTTCTGTGTGCTCCACAATATCTGTGAGAGTAAGGGGGAGATGTTTATGGCGGGGTGGGATGTTGAGGCAAATCGCCTGGCCGTTGATTACACGTAGCCAGACACCAGGGTGGTTAGAGGAGCACAGCAGGGCACGCTGTGCATCAGAGAAGCTTTGAAAACCAGTTTCATCACTGGCCAGGCTATGGTGGAAAGTTCTGTTTGTTTCTCCTTGATGAAAACCCGCCCCCTTGGTTCACTCTACTTCCCTGTAAGCCAACCGCCTTCCCCTCCCCCCTTTGATTTCTGCTTGCAGAGGCAATAAAGTCATTGTTGTTTCAAATTCATGCATTCTTTATTAATTCATCACACAAATGGGGGGATAACTGCCAAGGTAGCCCGGGAGGGGTGGAGGAGGAGGGAAGCACAGGGGTGGGGTAGTTGTAGGGGCACCCCCTAGAATGGCATGCAGCTCATCATAGAAGCAGCATGTCTGGAACTCTGACCTGGAGTGACCGTTTGCCTCTCTGGTTCTTTGATAGGCTTCACGCGGCACTGCTGCGGGTCCCTGTTATAACCTCTGTCCTTCATGCCCTTAGAGATTTTTTCAAATATTCCGGCATTTCGTCTTTTGGAACGGAGTTCGGGTAGCACGGATTCATCTCCCCATAGAGCGATCAGATGCAGTACCTCCTGTTCGGTCCATGCTGGAGCTCTTTTGCGATTCTGGGACTCCATGGTCACCTGTGCTGATAAGCTCTGTATGGTCACCTGTGCTGATCAGCGCACCACGCTGGCCAAACTGGAAATGAAATTCAAAAGTTCACGGGGCTTTTCCTGTCTACCTGGCCAGTGCATCTGAGTTGAGAGTGCTCTTCCAGAGTGGTCACAATGGAGCAGTCTGGGATAGCTCCCGGAGGCCAATACCATCAAATTGCGTCCACGCTACCTCAAATTCGACCCAGCAGGGTCGATTTCAGTGCTAATCCCCTCATCGGGGAGGAGTACAGAAATCGATTTTAAGAGCCCTTTAAGTCGACAAAAATGGCTTCGTCGTGTGAACGGGTGCAGGGTTAAATCGATCTAACGTTGCTAAATTTGACCTAAACTCGTAGGGTAGACCAGGGCTAGGATGTGGAACAGAGGTAATACTGATGGCTCAGGAGAGTTGTGGGGAAGTGGAATAGACCCTTACACTGTCTTATTTCACCTCCCTCCAGAGGAGGGGACAAGAGAAGATGAGTAGGAGTGGATCTTTTAGTGTGGCATAATCATCAGCAATGGGAACCTGCATGGAGCGGGGCCAAACATTAAGTCCCCTCATCTTGTGGAACAGAGTAGACACACCCCGTACCTCTGGAGGTGGAAGCTGGATTTGAGCCATAGTGCCTGAAGTCTAAACTGTTAATTAAATATAATAACACCTTGTACTTTTATAGGACCTTTAATAACAACAGCAAAAGATGTAAATTGATACCATTCTCTGGGTCTCCCTTTGCATTTGTCTTATCTTTCTTTGTGTTTCATCTGGGTGTTATAGGGCTCCCATCACTACAACAGACAGCACCTCACAGATGGTAATGAATTTATTTTCACAAAATATCTGAAAGGTCAGGAAGTTCTGTTCATTCCATTTCACAGATGGGAAATAGAGGGGAAGGGTATGTTTACATTGCAATCAAAGGTGTGATTTGCAGCTCAGGTAGACTTGCATGCTTTAGCTTTACTCTAGCTAGCATGCTAAAAATAGCAGTTAAGATACAAAAACTATGGGGAGTACTTGTGGCACTAACAAATTTATTTGGGCATAAGCTTTCATGGGCTAAAGATACAGTGGCACAGACTAGCAAAGCAAGTACATACCAGGGGGTCCCAGGGCACAGGACAAAGTGGCCCTTTGCCACCCAAGGTGGAAAGCATTTCTGGTGTCTCCCACAGTGGTTGAGCAACTAATCTACACCAAGAAAAAGCCCAAGGGCATCACTGGAAGTTGGTGCCCAGGGAGACCTCCCTGCTCGCCCACCCCCTAGAACCAGCCCTGCCTGGTAGGTTTGTACAGCCTGTGCTGTTGTTATCTTCATTGCTATTTTTAGCAAGCTAGCTAGCTTAAAGATGGTGTGGGTATATGCCTATCCAAGCCGCAATCACTCTTTCAATTGCAGTGAATAAGAAACAGCAATCATTCGGATGTACCCGTTCTAATGCAAATAGCATTTCTTTAAGCTTCCATGTAAAGATCAACTAAGCAGCTTTAAAAATGTCACTGAAACCTTCAAGCTGCACAGCACAGATGCAGAATTGACTAGAAATTGACATGCTGCACTGTGCTTACTTTCCTTGAGAAGGCAGATAAAAATAGCATGGGAAATAATGATGATGTCAATCAAAGAGAGGGTGAGTCTGAGAATTTTGCATATACTCCCACCAGGAGTGAGTCAGAGATGGAGCTGAGAGTCTGAGAAACCCATAGCAAGCAAACTCTCTTTCAAAAACTAAGTTGCACTGTTAACTCACAAAGCTTACAGAAACTGAATTAAAACCCACAGAAAAATTAGCAGGGAAGAGAAAAAGTAATAACAGAGAGCTGAATCTTGAATTTCTTATTCAGTCTGATTAGTTTGGTGGTATACACGCTAGATTTCCTCTCAAGGGACTTCACAAATAAAATACTAGCAGCAAAAACCAAGGGCCAGATCCTTAGTTGATATGAATCAACCCTAAGATGCTGTACCCCTAAGAGTCTGATCCCACTCCCAGGGCCAAATCCAGGGGGGACTTAGACTTCATATCATGACATCTAATTTTAGGCACCCTGCAACTCAGTGGAATCCACACCCCTGAGTTAGGTGTCCCAATTCACATAAGCCAGCATGCTGAGCAGAGAGCCACCCAAACTAGCTATTAGGAAATGCCAAGAAGAGCTGTTCAGCTGTGTAAAATACTGAAATATTTATTGGAGCAGAAACTTGAATATGGATCTCCTGGGGGAGCACCCTGACTGCCTGGCTAAAGTGTTATTTTCCCTTTCTCTCTGGCCCAATGAACGTTTAAGTATTTTATACAAGGTGGAACAGTTTCAACAGGAGAGACAGAGACACCCACCCCACAACACCCTATACTGCAGTGGCTAGTGCAGTTAAACCCGCTTCATGGGTAAAGTCCTTGCTCCAAAATCACTTGGAATGGGGATTTGAACCTTGGTCTCCCACAGCCCATGTGAGTGTTCTGAGCACTGGGCCCCAGGGTATTGGGGGTGGGTTGAAGAGGTTCCTTCTCCTCCTTTGGTTGTGTTTCTGCAAGGCCTGATCCAGTGTGCATACTCTAATGTGGCCTCTGAGCGTTCTTATTGGATCAGGCCCTGCAGGCAGGACAGTTGTGGGAATGTCTAATTTGAGAAACCTGGCAGGGCTTAGATACTTTGAAGCTCAGCACCATCAGGACGGAGGTGGAAATTAGGAGCTTAGGGAATTTAGGCACCTACAGAGTTAGGCAGCAGTTGAGCAGGGGTTTTGAGAATCTACATTTTGGATTTAGGTGCCTAATGTGGCAGTTAGACATCCAAATCCCTTTGTGGATCTAATCCCCAGTGTTTTAAGAAGAGGATGCTAAGCACCTCCCCAAAGAAATTCAGTCCCTTGCAGTACCAGACCCTGGAGACAGACAGACAGACAGACACATACTTATCACTTTACCTATCCCTGAAGTAGTCTGAGAATAAATGCAGCAGCTGTTTAATAGAGCATGGCACCATTACACAATCAGTTCAAGACAGGAAGTGAAGCAGAATTCTATAGCCAATTGAAGCTGCAGAGGGAGTTTAGGGAGAAAGAAAGTAAATAACTGATCTGGAAATTGGAAAGAAGAAGAATGAAAATGATTGTCAGGAGTTCATCTAACTAAGTGTGTTAAACAAAACAGATGTCCTGAGGTTTAAAAAAAAGCAATATTTTTACCGGGAGCATTTTGAAGCCTGATATAAAGCCCTGTGTTATTTGTGTTAATTTTGTAGCTATAGCTATCATCAGCTGTTGTAAAGTGATGCAGCTCCACTGAAGTCAATGGTATTATGCTGATTTACATTGGGTGAAGATCTGAGCCATTGTGTATATGCTTAAGCCAGGTAAAGACGTTGGTGCTTTTAAATTTCAGGACATCATTTTTTGCCAGACTTTAAATATAGTTTCTGGCAAACATCTCAGGGTATTTTTAATCAATAGTTCATTTAGGCCCTGCCCCAGTGCCCACTGAAGTCAGTGGGAGACTTTCCATTCACTTGAGCTTTGGAGCATGCTTGTTAGCATTATCAGGTTGATCAGACTTTGTCACTGTAACCTTACATTACTAAGTCAAACAGCGCAAGTGTGTGAATTAGATGTAGCCCATAGGGAGTTCCAAACAATAGCTTGTGTCATAATAACTTTTGCAGGAAGATTAAAGAGCATTTTTTTGAGAATATTCCTGTTATTTTATCAATTTCTGTCCCAAATCTGGCTTTTCCCACAGACTCTTATTTTATGTATTTCTTTTATACCATACAAAATGCATAATGCTATCAGTGATTCTGGATAAAAAAACAGAGTTCAATCTCTTTTCCTCCTCATAACAGACACTTCTTTATAACATGGTATATCACAGTAATTTTGTGCTTGAAATACTGTGATTGAAAACTTGTGTTTCAAATATTAGTTATGTTTTTCACCTTCTTTCCCAACACCAAGATTATAGGAAAGTGGTGAAATACTTCTCGGAATCACGTCACAGCTTGGCAGGTAATTGGGTATAGATCATTATTACTGATCAAACAACAGAGCATTTTATTCAACAAGTTTAGCTGTTCCAGTAACAAACGTGTACATCACTAACCAGTTTGTACTTTCTGGTTTGAAGTTTAAAAAGTTACTACGTGGATTTTTTTTCTTTTCTACTAGACTTTCCTCACCTTTCTCCTAGATTTCTTTGATGTTTCATTCTTGCACAATTATTGAGTAAGAAAGATGAAAAGCGTTTTTCAAAAAAAGTTCATTGCTCTTTGCCACTCCTTTCCTGTTTTCTAACTTAAAATCCAGCTAAACCTAGGTATTATCTTTTGGATAGGAACATCTGAACTGAAAATGTCATTGTCTCCAATGGTTACTCAGAAAAACAAATATTTCAGTACACATGGACACACACCGTAATAATTAGCACTTTTAATGGCTGCAAGTACTCACTTGTACTGAGGGACCTATTCTGATACTGTTCATGTACAACAGACAATTAGACACACAAATGAAGGCCTAAGAAAAGAAAAGAAAAGAAAAGAAAAGAAAAGAAAAGAAAAGAAAAGAAAAGAAAAGAAAAGAAGTAATTTAGCTTCTGGGATCCATGTTCAACTTAATCAGCAAATTCTTCTGATGCCAAGATTTAGAATTATGGAATTATCATATCTTTTTCCCAGGAATATTTTATACCATAATGAAAATTTTGTTGGACCTAGGTCTAACGAACAATCTATGGTAAAAGGGTAATATGAACATTATTAACTGGTGATGCCAGAATAGCATTACTGTATTACTGAGTGCTCTACATCTCTTGCTTAATTAGAGGTATTGGTAGAGAGTGGGGATTTTGTTTTGGCTGAGAGGTGTCTTCTGAAATGTGCTGCACTCTCACAGCACAAGAAAAAAAATTCCTGTAGTGTTGTACTCAAATGTAATGCTACTGTATGGCCACTCATGGGACAACCTCAGTCCACTTAATACACCATGTTAGTGGACAGAACTTGTGTTTATTCTAATAGACTATGCAATTCATCCTGGGGATAAAAAATACTTTTACTGATCTGAATATTAAAAATTGATCTTTATGCACTTATACTGATCTTTTAAAATATCACTGTTTCACTATTTAAATCTGGTGTGTGAATTTTTGAGCTACACTTAGCATGATGAACAGTATGAAGAGCTGACTAGAAATAAATGCAGAGATGCTTAGATGAATTCTGCAGTTACATATGTAAAATTCACTGATTTCCCTTATTGACTTGAATGGAACTATTCACGGTAGTAAACCTAGTGGTAAGTGTTTGCAGGATTGGGCTCTGAATTATAGCAAGACTATCATTTCTTCATAATCTAATATAATTTTTGTAAGCAGTTTCCACTGTTTTTTTCTCTCTTACTCTTGATTTTCTCAAACAGGCAAAATGAAGAATATTTTTAATTTATACTGTATTAAATTATCCTTTAATTATTAAATAAACATTATTATTAAAAGTTAATATGAAGGATTGTCAATATTATAATCTATCATGAATGAAAAAACTACACACAATATATGGATGAGTGCAATCCATTAATTAGTCTGTAGCTCACAAATCTCCAAAGTGTGTCATAAATCTTCTTGGTTTCCCTGAAACCATCTTGCTAGATTATGTATTTTGATTTCTAATTTAGCTGAAGGATGTGTAAAAGAACATAGGTTGAATGTAATTTACATTCACTACAGTGACTCAAGATATACCTGTTTCAGATAGCTGCATGTAACTAATTTAAATCCTTTGCTAAAACCAGTCATATTTGTCCAAACCACCCCCCTACCCTTTTGGAATTTGCCACCCCCAAAACTGTAGAACATACAAATCTGGCATTCTTGACATTTTGAAGGATAGCAAATTGGTAGATCAGTAAATCAGAAATTAATTTGATGTTACGTCTCAGTCTGTCCAATGATTAATATGTAGTCAGTTTCACAGATACAGAAATAATCTGTGGGAAATTTTATTCCCAAGAACCAGATTCTCATACTCTTATCTCTTGAGCAGTACCTAATCATAGGTTCAATTCAGTCAGATTAGAGATAAGGTTGTACTCAAGGTGAATAAGGATATGAGGATCTAGCTCTTTGTTAAAATAATATATTACAGTCTTCAGGAGTCTAAAACCTGTGCAGTTTACATGAAACCAATTGTTTCTATGCAAATTAAGTAGGCTGACCTCAAATAAAAGATACTTTGAACTTCTGTTTGTTTTGGGGAGATGAAGCTGGTCTTTTCAGAAAAATGCGGCATGTCTGGGACAATCCATACTGTGGAGTAGCTCTACTGCAAATTGTGGGAGAAGCAGGGGAAAGAGACAGAAGGTGGAACCTTTAATTGTGTTCTGTGTGCGTGCTAAAAATGAATTTCTTGCTGATGTCATGGATTCCCCAAACATGGAATCACTCTGACTCCAATATTCATGGAAGAGCAAAGGTGACTCAGCAAAACTCCAATGACTCTTGCATAATACCCAGACCACTGCACAGCTGCATGCAGCTGCTGCTTCAGTCTATGCTGAGGTATGTGGCCTGTAATTTTGCTGTTTGCAATGGATGAGGTGCCCATGTAAAACCCCTCCAAACTCCAATGTGGCCCTGTCATCCATTACAAATTCACTGGCCACAAACTCAGCATAGACCAAAACAATTGCTAAAGATTAGCTGAGCTAAGGCCCTAAACTCTATAATCAAGTTGTGCAGGGCTCTGCCTCATCCTTCTTTTATAGGTTTGCCCCGCCAAGTTCATTCATTTAGACTTTGCATGGGGCCTGAGAATTTCACCCCTCAATAAAACCTGATGAATGCACTATACAAGAACACTATACATATATAGTTGTGATGCATCTAGAATGCAGCTCATATCTACTTGATTATCCAAGATACCTCTCTAAGAGCAAAGCTTCAATTCAGTGTAATTGACACACTTGTCTATAGGAAGATGGATATAATATACTGTGGTGAAAAGTTCAATCATACTTTTTATTTTCATGAATTTGGTATAGCCATGCAGCTCATCATTCATGGGGTGATTAAGAACCAGCCTTGCTCAGCAAAGTTTAGTTCCAACAGAACTAATACTCAATTTTGATCAATGTTCCTACGAGCAATGTTTTTCAGGGATGTTATTTTCTATAATGATAGAAGGTGTCCAGGGAACTCACAGGTATAGTAAGTCAGTACTTTAAAATGTAAGCACTTTGTCACAGCCCGAGCACTTTTGCACAAGGACTTTATTTGTAGAATATGCTGTGCCTATTTTAAAGCAGGACAAACTGTTACAACAGTATGAACGAAATAAATACATCATAAATAATATCATTTGTATATCTGTAGTATCCCTAAAGATAGGCGAAGAGAACACTAGTTAGTGTTCCCATGAGGCACACCAAATTACCGGGCAATCCAAGTAAACATGCAGATTTGAGAGAATTTAGAAGAGTTGAGCTTTAAACAGAGTTCAAATCCTAACTATAGCAGGCCTAACGGTCTGCTCTAATAGCCAGGATACTTGGATATAAAGTTTGAACTGGTCTTTCTCAAATCTCCTGAAGTTGTCTCCTGGGGTTGTTTGTCTCTGCTGCAGTCAAACTGATCTCACATGTTTTAGATGTTGATAGGAAGATTTTAGGACACATCCAACTAGTGGATGAGACAACAAACTTTCAAAATATGCAGGCCCTGAGCTTGTGAGCCACCACAGTCGGAGCTACCAGTGCTCAAAACCTTTGGAAATTCAGGCCACTCATTTAGGTGGCCTAAGTACAGATATGTCTATCTACAGAACGCTTTTCTATGGTACCCAACACCTGGTAAACTGATTTCAGATCCCTAAGTTTGAAATATATATAAATGGCAGTGTTGTTTTATTTGTTTTCTACTAACTGAATGCACCCATCAGACATGCACTTGGTTCTGGAGTTCTAAATTATTGGTTGTTTGGTAGGATTACCTATTTAAAAGCCAAAAGTTATTTATTACTGCTTTTAAAAATTGATATTGGTTATGCCCAAAATTTTCAAACCTGGGTGATTAAAGAAATATTCCTAAATATATTTCAAGCATTCAAATAGAAGTGGCCTGATTTTCAGCACCAGAAGTTCCCATTAACTTCAGTGGGATTTGTGATAGCTCAACAGTTCTGAAAATGAGATCACTTTTATTTAGGAACCTAATTTTAGGAGTCTAAGTATGAAAATTGTGACCTATTTTCTTTCTAAATATGATGTGCGTGGAGGGAGTTAAGGTAGGAGGAGATTAAAAAGGGAGGCTCCCTACGCTTTTTGCTCTGTTTCACTCTTCTGATATTTGATGCCATTCACCAGAGGTCTCATAAGTGTAAAAAGTTTGGTCTTCTCTTGTTAAATTGCCACCTGTGCAGAGGAAAACTAATCCATTAAGGTCGAACCATTCTGAGAAGGTGCTGCAGTGCCTGGGGCAGCCTCTTGAGTTTCACTTATAGCAGCTGCACGAAGATGAAGTTGGGGATGGTCCTTGTTACAGAAATTAGACAGATCAGGAAGTAAACAGAGCTTGCCTTTCATCTGATCTGGCTTTGAGATGAGAGGGTGGAGGAAAGGGCAAATTCCTCTTCTAATTACTTTACGGGTCAGTTCTCCTAGATTTATGTCAATGTCGGACACTCAATCTTAAAAAAAAAAAAAATATATAGGAAAAAGAAAGGAAAAATCAAACTGCTGAAGTTGTCAAGATTTTCAATGTTGCTAATATTCTATTTTCAGTGTCTGTGACCTTGAGGAGAAGTCCCCCCTTCTCCCCCTGAACTAGCAGCAGACAGAACCGAGAAAGAAGAAAAGCAGCTTTCTTGGCGTGAACTTATTGTCTTTTTTAAGTAGTAAAGGCTTTGCCTTCTGTTTTCATTAGTTCTTTTCCTCTGAAGTGGATTTAGTGCTCATGAAAGGTGCCAGATTGACAGCACTGCATATTGAAGTCTTCTGTTTATTCACCAAACAGGTACAGACGGGGCAGCAATACTGCTGGCTTCTTAGAGCAAGCCTGCCTATAGGCCTTGCCCTCAATACAGACCTGAAGGCCCAGTCTCCAAGCGTAAAAAGTAATGTATATGCCATGGCCTCTCTCAGCATTTAAAGTAAACAGGAGGGGAGCTCCTACTGACCAGCCAAGGAGAAGAGTGAGCAAGGGAAGTCTCACCTTGGGCTCCCTGGTGAGACTTCCAGCAAAGGTGCAAATTATTACGATGGTCTGGGGTTTAATACATAAGTAGTGATCATAAACTCATTTCACATATGAATGAATAACTGTTTAGAGGTAACTAAATTAGGCCCTGATCCTGCAACATTTAAACACATGCTTAACTTTACTCATTATTTAAAATCATAGGACTATTCACATAAGTAAAATTAAGCATGTGAAGAACAGGAGTACTTGTGGCACCTTAGAGACTAACAAATTTATTAGAGCATAAGCTTTCATGGACTACAGCCCACTTCTTCTATATGCATCCGAAGAAGTGGGTTGTAGTCCACGAAAGCTTATGCTCTAATAAATTTGTTAGTCTCTAAGGTGCCACAAGTACTCCTGTTCTTCTTTTTGCGGATACAGACTAACACGGCTGTTACTCTGAAACCTGTCATTAAGCATGTGGGTGTTTGCAGAAATGGAACCTTCAGTTCCTATTACAGAACTGGGTAATATTCATATTGATGCTCTATATATGCAACAATTATTTATTTCCTAGATTTATTAATTGGCGTTCCAATACTACAGTGATGGCTACCCCAGATATGCAGGTGGATTTTAATACTATTGGTGGTCTGAACTGCTTCTGTTCCTCTCACATGACTTTCAGTTAAGTGGATTTCCATGTATTCTGCCAGAATTGAACAGTATCTGTTGTAAAGTCAGCTCTGCAACAGAACTGCATTCTACATCTGCCTTTGCTTCAACTTGTAATCTAGGGGATAATCTCAGACTATGTAGCCCCTATTTGCATACAGAAATGTAAAAATATGCAGTATATATATCACTACAAATGAAATGATGTTACTTAGTATATTTATCTTTTTGATTAGGTATTCCTTTACAATTACAGGAATTCTCTGGACATCCCCTATTTTATTCTATTTTTCATACTGCGTCTTTAAAATAAATGGTTTAAATATTGGGTGAAATAATGAAACAGCCGTTCTAGGTATTTTCCCCTCCCAGTTTAAAGATTTTACTTTTACTTGCAAAATTAAAATTTGCCAGGATATGTTTTATAAGAGTCTCTATTTTACATAAAAACTGTTGAAATCAGAGACCTACAATAAAAAAACAAAACAAGGTACATTTCTTACTCAAACGAACTGTCACGTATCATCAAATATATCTTAAATGCATGCACTGTCATGTTGCTTTGTTGAGGATCTACACTCCTTGAAAATGAACCAACCACACTGTTTACATAGTACAGCCTCAGCACCCTTCTAGAGCAGACTAACCTTCCAATGGGGCTGACAGGAAGCATACATGTGCTCAAAAAAGCCAGGACCCCATTATGGATCTGCAAAGGAGGGAAGGCTTCTTTCACTGTCTCCCTCCCTTAACTTAGGCCAGATTGTGGCTGGCCCTGGCACATGAGAGACTGAACTATATTAGATCACTAGAAACCCTGAATGTTATAGCAGCGATAAAAATTAAAGTACAGCACCTCATTAAAAGAAAAAAAATCATATTTTTATATATATAGGATGAGAGAAGATTCAGAATAAATCCTTAAATGCAAAACAGCCATTGCCGATAGACAGCCGCAAATGAATAAAATAGACTTTCTTTCTCGCTGGAAGCTAGTATAGTCTACCAGAGAGTGCTAGAAAAATGGAATTTTCAGCGTCTAGTTGCTGAACCATGTGCCATGATGATGTGGATACTAGATACAGACAACCTTATTACTTCCCTCCCTGCTTCTCACACACCCACATGAAGTCCTATTTTCACAAGAGCAGCTTTAGAGAGCTGTGATAATCCAGGGGATTAGTGAGAGCCAGAGGGGAGCCAGACACACGATGCCCCACAACTGAAACACACAGATGCTTCACTTTGATCTGATAAGGCAATGAAAGTCTTTTAAACTGAAATAAGGGAGCACTTTATACACCACCACAGTATGCTGGCTGCATCACGGCCACTGAAGGCCACGTTGTTCTCAAGTTTGCTCGGAAGACTGCTGGTCAACTAGTCTATTCAATTAATTTTCCCCCTCTTAATTCAGCTCATCTATATTCCTTTCCCTAAATGAAGAAAAATGGGGTAATGACTGGCCTAGTTCCGCATACCAAAGGGATTCTTCTAAGAGGGATGCCAGGGTCTTCTCCTCTCTCCACCAGCCAATCATAACTAAATTTTGTGTTTAGATGGTTTAACTTTGAGCCCTAAGGAACCTTTGAATTAGCTGCAGAGGAAGGAACCTCTCCTTGTACACAGCTGCAAAGGATTGCAGAGGGCAAATCTCACTCCTCCCGGAGCTCAGGGCAGATTAATTTGTTTGGAAACTACCCAAATCAGGTAGGATGCCCAGGAGAATGCCTTTTCTGCCTTTAGTTCTCAGGGTGGTGCCCCAACAATGAAATCTGTGGAGGAAGCATGTGACTAGATCATAATTCATAGATACAATTGGGTGGAAATAAGGTTGCATAAGCTACCTTAATTCTGTCATTGCCTATGTTCTGGGTGCTTGACTTTATAACTTTAATGTTTTGAGCAGTGTGTTTTGTATGGAATATGTACATAAGTAACAATTTGTCCATGTGCATGTGGAACTCTCCAAGTAGCATGAACACGTGAAAATTGATCGTGTATATTTGTGTGCACACAAATGTATATGGACAACTTATTGAAAAATCAGGGCCCTCACTTGGCAATTTCCATTCACATATGCTGTCTGCATGCAAAGTTTGGAGTTAGTTATGAAAATGTGGTCTTATGTCATTGTCATTTTTTTTCTTGGCAATGCCCCATTGTGCTAAGCATTTCACACAATATAATGAAAAATAAACCCTGCCCCAAAGAATTTACAATCAATATGTCCTAAGATAGTGGAAGACAAGAAATCTATTGTCTGTTGATAATGCGATGAAAGACTGAACTAAACATTTTTAAGAGCAGATGTGCCATATTTTAGATTGTTACATATTCTTTCCTTACACAACTTTGTAAAAAGACTCCCCCCCCCCAAAAAAATGTTACACTTATTTGCCTTGTGTATTTCTTTAAGCTTTTGGTTTGCCTTCTGTGATGCAGGTGTTATTGTGAAAAACCTGTTTTTAAAAAATATGATTTATTTCCATAGTTAACAGTGGAGTGCAAACATTTTTAATGACAGAATGTTCACTTAATGTTGTCATGAATTTCCCTTAAAAATACTGCCCTGGGCTCAGATCCTGAAATTGGATCCATGTGCCTGGACCTTCACCCCCATGCAGATCAACTATAGAATTGAGGTCCTGAGAGCCAACCATTAGGCCCTGATCACTCTAAAAATCATGACTTTGACGTAATAAGGAGAGGAGAGTTCACCCTTTTAGAGGATACAATGTACTATTGAGTTTTGTAGAGTACACAGATTCTAAAGAGAGAAACACGTTAGAAATGCACTGTCATAATTCAAGCAGCCCCAGTTTATTACTTTTTGTTGCAAATATTTTCAAGGTTTTTTTTTTACTTTAAAAAGATGTACTTCATTTGTTTCTTCTATGGTAATTCTGCCCCCCTCTCCGCTCTCCACACTGGTGTACGCTACTCTTCTTTACTCTCTATACCTTACCTCAAGGTAAAATCAAATAAAATCATGATGAATAAATAAATAAAAATCACCATATAGCATTTAAGAGCTTCATATGCAGCATGATATAAACCTCTTTGGCACACACTGGTGAGCATGACTCCTGCAAGAAGTCCCATTTGCTTGCCTGGGACTACTCATGTAACTATCTAAATATGCAAGGAAGAGGTTCATAATTTGGCCTGTTATCTTTATGTTGTAAACCTTGTATTTCCGTTCCCTACCTCTTACCTTTGTCTGTTGTTATCCACTCCTATGCTTGCAATGTCTAATTTTAGGCTAGTCCCTGATACTTAGCATGAATATGGGTGTTACCTTACTTCACAGATGTCCCCTGTTGACTTCAGTAAGACATACTCCAATACAAGTAAGGGTATAAGAATCTGGTTCTTAGACTTTGAACTTTCTTGGGAAGGGATCAGTGTGAAATACTCACCACGCTGAAGTCAATGGCAAAATTTCCAAGAACTTCATTGGGGCCAGGATTTCACCTCAGGTTTTTTATTTCTGTAACACATCAGGAATTATATCACACAGACAACAAAATGAAGCAAGCAACAGCCAACAAACAATTAAACTCTATATCTGACAGGGGAAGACTTGTTTTTCAGTGGATGCCTCTACAGAGCTGGTCAAAATGTTTTTGACTAAACATTTTTTTGTCAAAAGTGAAATGTTTTGTGGAAACATATCAGTTTTGATGAAAATGTCATCATGCCTAGGATATATATATGTAAGGAAGAGAGAGAGAGAGACCAAACCACCATAGAATTGTCAATAGCCTGGCTGTTAACCCCTCACCTGGGATATGGGAACCCCAGGTTCATGGACTACATTCTGACCAGGGATTTGAACCTAGGTCTCCCCAATCCCAGAGAAGTATCTTATTGCATGTGTCCTGCTCCCATTTTGTGAAAAAATTTGAAAGGTCTTGGTATTATTCTGCATCGGCACAAAACCAAAATGTGAAACCTCAAAGTTTTTCACAAAATACAATTGTTGTTTTCTGGCCAGCCCTACTTCTCTCCATTACCTGCTTGGCACTTCATCCTCTCTTTGGGGCACAGTTGGAAGAGGTGTATTATAATTAGTAATTCTGTTGCTGGAAAATAAACACTTCATTGAAATTTTTATGTTATTCCATCAGACAAGGAAACTCTTGCTAATTGGATCCTCTCCCTCCACTGCCAGTTTCGGTTAAAAAGAAATGCAAGCAGTACTTACCTGGGGTTTTGTCATTTTGGGGATTAAACAAGGATTTTTTTTAAGTGTATACAGTATCATTATCTGCACTTCCTACCTTGATGGAAACATTTGTTTTGTCTTAATTGGCCTAATCCTGCAATCCTTACTTAGTTAAAACACCAACTGAAGTTAAAAGGAGTTTGAAGTCAATGGGAGTTTTTGCTGCAAGGACTGCAGGATTTGGCCCAATCTCAATATTTTAACAGAATTACTATAAACCACAAAACAAGCCAAGACATTAATGGAATAGATGAATAATTAGAAAGAAACTAAGTGCTGCACCCTGACTTTGCTGTCCCTGACTAGATAGAAGTTCTGTAAAAATAACACTTGAAAATGGTCTCACAGCAGCAAATCTCTTCAGGACACTCTTTTTAATCTGCATGTAGTTTAGTTTCTAAATCCCAGAAGAATGAGTTATGATCGCCTTCATTTTAATATTCCAGAGATGCTACACATTCTTTCAGAAGTTCCTTAACAAAGAGAACAGAAAAATCTCTGTCCTCTCACCAAGTGGAGAGCTTTTAAAAACCTTTATTATTATTCTGAAAAATGCAAACAAAGCTCAGGAGAGGTCCCCTTTAGGAGGAAATTTGTATTTCTTGGAATCAAACTGACTATGAAGACAACTTGAGTGATTTCTAACCCTCTGTGGATCTTGAAGGCTCTGGCAGAAAAGAAAAGTTTCAGTATTGAAAATATTTTCCCATTGAAAGTCATAGAAATTGATCTGATACTTTGACCTTCTGTCTCTGCTGCTGAGCCTTGGGCAGATTATCATCTATGACCTTGACACAAGGAACCACTAATCCTAGTCTAGCAACAGTTCATGGCTGATTGAGGTTCTTAATGTGCTATTCTAAACGGCACACATTACAGAGCAAATTGTCTCCCTGTGTATTCAAAGTCATATCTGTTGAAACAATAAGATTTTTAACAGAGGCAACACAACTCTGGGAGAGTAAACTGGATTCTTTTCTGGCTTCCAGGCAATCAACTAAATTGTTAACTAAACTTTATTTCTAGGGTCATATAGAGAAACCCATTATTGTCATATTATGCCCTTGGTAACGTATCTTGCAACCTCTACGAAGGCAACAAACTTGCAAGTGTGTAACTAAGGGCATGATCTGAGGACAGTTGGGTTACACACGTGTTAGTGATGGATGCTCTTGACCAGAAGACTCTTTATTACAAGTGATGTTACATAAATCAGATAGAAGCCATCTTGACTCTCATCCTGGATTAAGTTTGCTAGGTTGGTAACTAGGAGAATGATTATTGTATTTATAAACTAAGAATATTTGTTACAGAAGTCACTGAAATACAATGAAAGTGGGAACCCCTGGATACGGCTTTACAAAGTTGCTTTTTCAGAGTACAAACACACTCTCATTATTTTGCAGTCTCATGTTATTTTAAAGGACAGCAAACACAAACATTAATTTCTGCAGTTATTCTGGAAGATCTGATTGTATAGATGGAACATATGCCAAAAAAAGTACTTGGTTTTTCCTACACACTGTGTAACAATCTTTGAAGACCTGTTATTCACAAACCCTTTAGCAAATCTGACATTCTGTTTATAATTGCAGTGACAGGAAATTTGAAAATTCAGCCAAAAACCAAATCGAAGAGGTCTTTTAAATAAACTTGAATATTTGTGTAAAAAACAAAAACAAAACAAAACAAAAAACCACACCCTTATTTTGGTTTGGGAAGGGAGGGGGAAGATTGATCCTAAAGCAGGTATTTTAATTACACTAATTGTATATATACTGGAAGTCAGTGGCATTACACTAGCAATGAATATGGACCAGTAAGCCCAAACTTTCACTTCTTTAGGCCAAGATTCAGAAAGAGCAGTTAAGCATTCCTGTTCAGAAAAGCACTGAAGCGAGTAAATCCAACTGACTACAATGGGACTTAACTACTGTGATAGACCCAGACCAGTTGGGAACAGCAGAGTAGCAGAAGGGAGATATACTGGTCACTGGATAAGTAGTTTTCTGTTCCCCGAGTGACCAGAGCAGGGGCTGCTCCAGGCTAATAGACCACCTGACTCCAATTAACCTGCTAAGAGTCAGGTGAGGCAGTTAAGCACCTGACTCTAATTAAGGCCCCTCTGATGCTATAAAAGGGCTCACTCCAGTCAAGCCAGGGGGAGCCAGAGGAGAGGAAGTGAATGTGAGGAGCAAGAGGCACAAGGAGCTGAGAGTGAGAGTGAGAGTGTGAGGGTGTGCTGCTGGAGGACTGAGGAGCACAAGCGTTATCAGACATCAGGAGGAAGGTCTGGTGGTGAGGACAAAGAAGGTGTTGGGAGGAGGCCATAGGAAAGTAGCCCAGGGAGTTGTAGCTGTCATGCAGCTGTTACAGGAGGCACTATAGACAGCTGCAGTCCACAGGGCCCTGGGCTGGAACCCGGCGTAGAGAGCGGGCCCAGGTTCCCCCCATACCTCCCAACTCCTGATCAAACACAGGAGGAATTGACCTGGACTATAGCTTCTACCAGAGGGGAAGGTCTCTGGACTGTTTCCTGACCCACAGGGTGGATCTGTGAAGCGAGCAAATCCGCCAATAAGTGCAGGATCCACCAAGGTAGAGGAGGAACTTTGTCACACTACATACTTAAGTACTTTCTTGAAAAAGGATGCTTTCCTGAATCCAAGCCATAATCAGTGGGAACTGTGTGCATATGAGGGTAGAAATGGACCTAGTTTTCTTTTGCTTCACAGAATACAGAAGGATCAGAATAATGAAGACATATTTCTAAACCAAATCTATTGTATGCCATTAAACTGGGGTTTTGTTTTAATTGGCAGAGCACCAAAAATTCCAAATAAATGCACCTTCTAATCCAGAGGTTCTCTTAATGCCGAGCTCATTTGATGTATTTCATCAACAGGAAGGAGATAAAAAGCAATAAAAGCGGATAACTTAGCTGAGGCGTTGTCATAGCTGAATCATTGTATAGCTATATAGCACAATCTGCCTAAGGGTGAACCACTCTCAATCCCCAATTGTTTCTCAAACCCAGATTATTTTTGACATTTCCAAATTAAGTTTCCCCTCCTCCCTCCCAAATTTATATTTGGACTTTTTGTTCCAATTTGGGACAAACAAATTTTAAGATATAAGAATTTCTTGCCGGATCGAAATTCTGATTTTCAGCTCTAGACCAAGTAGTATGACAATAGGATGGCACCACATCCTTCTCTCTTTTCATCAGTAGCAATGAGTTTTAACCCTTTCTCCAGGCAAGCAAATAGAAAAAAGATCTGTCCATCTCCAGATGATGAATGTACAGCAGCAAAACATATCCTGCCACCGCTAAGCCCAAAGAGCACAAAAGCATATGGAACAGTTTTTAAAATAGAAAAAGGCCAAGGGACTAGTTTAGTTTTGCTCTTTGAGAAATTTCTGAAGCACTCAGAAGAATGAAGCGTCTACCATTTGGACTTTCCACTATTTTTGACCCCGGCACAGCAGACCATGGCTTTTAAACTTCTTGTGGCCTCTTTGAAAGTGTGTAAAGCAAATTGGGATTTGGCCCACAGACAATATTAGGTTATTATATATTCAGGTGTAAGCCAGGCAACTTTACAAGAAAAAACACCACTACTATATTCAAATCTATGAGATTATTATCCCTATGTATATTAATGAGTTTTGAATGAGTGACATTTCATTAAATATTCAGTATTGCTTCAACTTTCTTCCATTTCTTTGTGCTGCAGCCTTTACATACTTGCAAATTAATTATGTACACCATAATTAACAAAGACAAAAATGTGACTTCTGTGGAACCTTCCCAAATATTCATTACATATTTAATTGTTAAAATAATCAAGTCATCTATCAAATGTTGCACCATGCTGTCATCCATCACCTTGGAACCATTCAGAGGAATTATAGAGAGAAAGGTCTGGAAATAATAATTTTGTGCGCATCTAGCTGAACTTACTACTTCTGACCTGAATGTTCTGATCATTGTACAGTCACATAACATTTACAAGAACAGCAAAGGTGAGTCTCTTAGTGATAGTCTGTTCATTTGGGGCTTCATCCTGTAAGGTACCGAGCTGTCTGGTCCTGATCCAGCAAAGCACTTCAGCCATGTTCAAATTTATGCTCCTGAGTAATCCCATTGATTTGAGGGCCAAGACCAACACAGAGCATCCTATGCAGTACACAGTGTAGCTCTGATCCTGTAAACATTTAGGGCTCCTCTACACTGGCAATTAACAGCGCTGCAACTTTCTCGCTCAGAGGTGTGAAAAAATGTAGCTCTTATATAGTTCATTTAATCAGTACCTCTAAAAGCCTTTTACAAAGGAGTTAAGAATTATTATGCTCATTTTACAGATGGTGACATTGAGGCAGAGAGAGACTTGCCCCAGGTCACCAAGCAGGCTAGTGGCATAGCTGGGTATTAGGACCCGGATCTCCCAAGTCCTACTCCAGTGCTCTGCACACAATTAACTATACTTAAAGCTTAAAGTTAAGCATGTACTTTGGTGTCTGCAGGATGGGGACGTAAAATGATTATGTCACTGCAAATGATTTGGAAGACCTAGGATGTACAAAATGCAGTTATTTGACATGGATTTTGACTAGGGCATTCAAATTAACACGCATTAAGAAAGTACAGTAGTATGAGGGCTATGCAAAATTATAGTACACTTGCCATAATTTTTTGTATACATTCCTGAAATGTTTTTCCCATTATGGTGCCCTCCCCCAACTCCCTGATATTTCATATTGTTCAAAATTACACAACACCATTTTACATGTTTTCACGGTGGGAACAACTTTTCTCAAATATAGAGCCATTTTAGCACAAAAACATTCATGAAAATGGAACTGATTTTAAATTCACAGTGGAAAGCAAACAGGTTCAAATCCTGATTTTTTCATATTTCATACCACTATACACAGGAGTTTTAAAGACCACAAGTGATCTCATCTTTATGCCTCGTCCAAAAGTTAAGGGTCAGATTTGTAAGGTAATTCAGTGGGAATTGGGTGTCTTAGACGCCTTTGAAAATCCCAGTCTACATTTGTATTCCCCTAGGGACTGGAAGGAACGTGCTTACAATTGGATATCCATCTTCTTCATAATAATAATAATCTCCTAGCTTTTAGGCTATTGTTTAACACCATCACTAAAAAATGTTGCTGCTTTACATGACCAGCACCACTCTAACACTAATTGTACATTGCCTCTTGAGGTGAAAATCAAACTCGTACTTATTGTATTAAAGAGGGTGGAACATAAACAATTAAAAGCTACTTCCTAAATCAAGCTTACTGAAGAACATTATAACTAAATCTTGGTCAAATCAGCCTGCTAAGTGTGCGAAGGTCAAACCGCAAATGAACAATGAGCTACCTGCATCGCAATAACGTGCTAAATCAAAAAAGTTGTTGCTGCCAAAAAGGGATATGAATTGAAAAAAGGAAAAAGAAGAAAGAAAAAAAAAAGTCTGGAGCGCACAACAAGAGTCATGAACACCAGCCATAGCTTGAAAAGTATCAGGGACAGAACCAGTGAAGCGAATGATCTATCTTATAAATTAGACTTCAACTAGTGTAAAAGCAGCTGAAGTGAGGGGCCAATTGTTTTTGCAGCCTGTCGGAAATAATTTCAAACCTGACAGGATACCGCGGCTTGTAGTGTGAGCTCACAGATTTCAGTGGTCGTGCTGAGAGATAAGCACAGAAGCACAGTAAAAATCCTGATAGGAAAAGCACTGCTGCCAGCTCTGCCATACTAAGAAATTATCATTCACTCCAAATAGCAGATCAGCACAGCATTGATTGTTTCTCCCCCTCAACCCCTACCGCCTCACTGCCACCACACTTTCTTCCCTCCCTCCTCTCTGGGAAGATATGAAATCTTGTGTTTTATGGTATCAAAACCAGCTGATCTATCCAGTAACAACAACATCAAAAGAAATTACACCATCATCAAACCATCTTATAATATCATTAGTGACCTAAATTACAGCAAGATAATTGCCCCAGCAGACAGCAAACAACTATATAAGAATACTAATAACTCTGCAAGTATGTTCTAGCTTTCCACCAGCAGAGAAGGTGCTGTGCAATAGCTCTATAATTATGTGGAGAATCAACTGACAAAGCTGTTTCTTCAGTTAAGAAAAGCTAAAAACAAACTGATTAAATATACTGTGTGTGTTTCTCAGACAGCTGTATTTATGGCGCAGCAACTCTCCCTCCTTTCCTGCCTCTCCCCAACTCCCTGGGCCCAGACTGCTCTGCCAGCGCTAGAAAAGGGGTGGTTGCACTGCACGGTGGAGGGGAAAGATATGAGGAGTCACTGAGGGAGTGTGCACTCTCTGTGTGCCAACATACCCTGGTGATTTAGTGGAAGAACAGGGTGAGCCAGAGAAGGGGCTCATGGATCAACCACAGCATAAATCCACCAGCCATTACCCTTGTGGAGTGTGGGGAACGTAGAAGTGGCACAGATGCTACCCAAGTCTTGAGGCTAGAGTAGAGGCCAGAAAAATAGTTCTACTGGTGTTCTGTGAGAGGATTTATTTCCCCTGACTTCTGTGTATAGCTCCTTGCTTGGGCTATTATTACTATTATTATTACTAGTATCGTACTGGTGTAGTACTAAAAGATTGGGGGGGGGGGACTGTTCCACATCTCTCTGGCAACCAGGGCCGTCTTTAGGACAATTCCACCAATTCCCCCGAATTGGGCCCCGTGCCTAAGAGGGCCCCGTGCCCAGTGGCAGGGACGCCCAGAGTGGGGGCCAAGTGGCAGAGAATCCCTTCCCTGGCTAGAGGCGCCTTTTTAATTTTCACTCACCCGGCAGCACTCCGGGTCTTTGGCGACACTTTGGTGGAGGGTCCTTCACTCGCTCCAGGTCTTTGGCGGCACTTTGGCGGTGGGTCCTTCAGTGCCGCCGAAGATCCAGAGCGAGTGAAGGACCTGCCGCCAAAGACTAGGAGCGCGGCCCGGTGAGTACAAGCCCCACGTGTTTTTTTAACATGTTTTTTTTTAGTCATCCCTGCCGGGGCCACGTTGAAACTGTTCGAATCGGGTCCCGCACTTCCTAAAGCCGGCCCTGCTGGCAATGATGGAATTACTTACACAGGAAAAGTAATAAAATGGAATTACTCAATGCATGCAAAGTATCTTTAAAGTGAGGAGGAGGAAGGATGGTCGTGTGGTTAAGGCACTAAACCGCGACTGAGAAAAGCTGAGATCAATTCCTAGCCTTGGACAAATCACTCAGTCTGTGCTTCAGTATTTCCTTTGGCTGTTTGGACTGTAGGCATTTGGGGCAGAATCTAGCATATAATGTGAGGTTTCAGAGTAACAGCCGTGTTAGTCTGTATCTGCAAAAAGAAGAACAGGAGTACTTGTGGCACCTTAGAGACTAACAAATTTATTAGAGCATAAGCTTTCGTGGACTACAGCCCACTTCTATCTGCATCCGAAGAAGTGGGCTGTAGTCCACGAAAGCTTATG